>NC_143486.1:72149996-72449996 GCF_027475165.1 Benincasa hispida
CATTATTGTCTTTGTCTTCGTTTTCGTAGTTCGTACCATCTTGGTGTCTTCATCTCTTCTTATTTCCAATTTTGTAGTTTGTACTCTGACCAATGTTTTCGAAAACATTGGCCTGGACCTCTTTAGTACTCTGATTCATCTCTAAGCTTTGCCTTTTTTTGAAAAAAAATTCAGATCTCCACTTCTTGCTTCCCAATTTTCAGATTTCTAGTGACAGGTTTCAAGATTTATAAAAATGTATTTGTGTGCTTTATTTATTTCTTTTAGAATTTGTGTTGGATTGTTGGTGGATTTTTTTTGTTACTTGTGTTGGTGGTTGTTTTAGATTTATCTACTTGCTTCGTTTATTGATTGTGTACACTAAATAACTATAAATGGTCTTAGATTTGTTTTTTTTTCTTTACTTGGTGATTGTTCTGTTTTTAGTCTTTGACTATAGTTTCTCAATTTTTTTATAAATTATGGACAACAGTAGTGGACATCTTAGTCAAATTAGTCCTAGTCCTGCTCGTCCTTATGTCGTTGTTAACACAATTGAAATTAGGAATTCAAGTAAACCACCATTACCTACTAAGAAAAGGCCTAGATCCACCAAGACAACCTCCACTGTATGGGATCACTTCACAAAGTTGGAAAAAATAGTATTAGATGCACGTGCAATTATTGTGGTAAAAAGTTTTGTTGTGATACTAGCACATTATGGAAACACATAAAAAAATCAGTGTAAGAAGCATCTATATAAGGAGGAAGAAAAAGGACAAGCTATTTTGACTCTTCAACCTTCTAATGATGGAAAATGTGGTAGTAATTTTGTGACTATATTTTTTAATCAACAAGCATGTAGAGAAGCGTGTGCTAAGAAGTTGATTGTTGATGAATTGCCATTCAAATTTGTAGAGAATGAGAGGTTTTAGATTTCTTGTCCTAAGTTTGATCCTCCTTCAAGAGTAACACTACAAGAATTTTGGTAATTCCCGACGACCAAAAAACGTCAGCAGTTTCTACCACTCCCGACGGTCCAGACAAGGGATCGGGAAAAAATTACTCTCAACGGTCCACGAACAGATTGTCGGGATTTGGAATTTTCCCGACAGTCCACGAATAGACTTTAGGGCTTTTTAATCTCTCCCGATGGTAAGCAAACACCGTTGGGCATTCTGGTTTAAACCCGACGATTACTACTCGACCGTCAGGTGCGGTGTGCAGAATCTATTGTGATTTGTTAAGCTCCCCCGACGGTCAGCGCGAAAGCGTCGACTTTTCATTATAAAGGTCGATGACTCCATGCAACTGTCGAGATTCTTTCTAAGTTCTAAAATAAATATTTAAAAGTTTTTATGGGAATTGAGGAATCTGGTGAGGTAGGAACTGTCGGGATAGGTCGAACTCCCAACGGTGTTTAGTCGATCGTCGAGATTTCTAAGAAATATAAAAATATTTTTTTGGGAATTTGGGAAGGTTCCTTCGACGGTGGTATCAGGAAACCGTCAGTCGTTATTGTATTCTCGACAGTGTTCAGTCAACCGTCGGGGATTCTAATTTTTCTTTTGGGAATTGGTGATTTTCTGCCGACGGTCATGTTAGAAAACCATCGGGCTTGATAAGTTTGGTCGACGGTTTAGAAGTGACCATCGGGATTGCTTACATATATCACGACAGTTGTAGACAACCGTCGGGAAAAATGCGATTTAAATCCCCGATTCTTCTTCTTCTTCTTCTTCTTCTTTTTCCTCTCGCCATCATTCTCTCTCTCACCGTCTGCCGCCATTTTTCCCCTCTCACTGTCCATTCGTCCCCTCTGGTAGCGGTTTCTGTCTGCTCGTTCCCTCTGGTAGTTGTCTGTTCGTTCCCTGGCCGTCAGTTCGTTTCCTCTGGCAGTCGCTCCCTAGTCGTCCGTTTGTTTCCTCTGGCAATTGGTCCGCTGTCCGTTAGTTCCCCATCTCGCTCGTTGGTTTATTCTCTCACCGTTCGTCGCCGTCTCCAATTTCCCCCTACCCGGAAAGGTAACTCTTTTTTACTTATTTACTTGATATTCTTAGTATTCTTGGTATTGAGTACTATCATAAACAAATGGTTGATTGTAATGATGTTAGTCATTTGTTAAGTATAAATAAATTGGTTGGAATTGGAAGTTGAGTTTTTGTCTATTAATGGTTTATTGTAATATAGATTGGTTGTGGATCATAGAATGGATAAAGAATGGATTAAGATTAGGAACAAATTATCAACTGAGTATGCAGAAGGAGTATATCGATTCCTTGATGTTGCAAAATTTATTGTTAATAAGTCAGGAAAAACAAGATGTCCATGCAGAAAATGTATGAATGCTAGGTGAGAGTCAATAAATGGAGGTGAACGATATTTATTCATTAATGGAATTTCTCCATCTTATCATCAATGGGTATATCAGGGGACCCAGTCGACTTGTCTAGGGGATACGATAGTCACACATCTCAATCGCACATGATGATGGATTGAGTACGACAGAGATGAATGTCATAGATGAAGAAAATGAAATTTTGAATATTATAAATGATCTACAGTGTCCATTGTTGATGTAAATGAAGAAGAAAATGAAGATGAGATGCAGACCAATGCCCAAGAAAGAGATAACAATTCAAGCTTATTTGAAGACTTAATGAATGAAGTATGCAACCAGTTGTACCCTAGTTGTACAAATTTCTCGTCATTGTTGTTCTTGGTGAAGTTGATGCATATTAAGGTTCTTAGCGGTTAGACTAACAAGTCGTTTGATTTGTTACTTGAATTGTTAAAAGAAGCATTTCCCATTGGAGCATCTATACCTAGTACATTTTATGAAGCTAAAAGAAAATTATGTGACTTAGAACTTGGTTATGAGTATATTCATGTTTGCAAATACGATTGCATCCTATATTGGAAAGAATTTGTTGATTTGGAACAGTGTCCAGTATGTGGTGAATCTCAGTACAAAGTTGAATCTGAAAAAAGTAAAAATATTCCACATAAAATTTTACGACATTTTCCTTTAATACTAAGATTGAAACGATTGTTTGCATCTAAGCATATTGCACCTGAAATGAGGTGGTATAAAGATAAACGTGTTGAAACTAGTGGAGTGTTGCGACATCTAGCTGATGCTGAAGGGTGGAAACATTTTGATCGCGAGTTTCCTGAGTTTTCATTAGACCCACGAAATGTTCATTTAGGACTAGCTTCAGATGAATTCAATCCATTCGGGAATAAGAGTACTTCATATAGTATGTGGCTAGTGGTGCTCATTCCTTATAATTTGCCACCTTGGAAATGCATGGAAGAGATAAATTTCATTGTCTCTATTTTTATACCCGATACAAAACCTCCTGGAAAAGAAATTGATATTTACTTACAGCCATTGATTGAAGAGTTAAAGGAGTTATGGAATGATGGTGTGCACACTTACGATTGTGTTAGCGAATACTTTCAACTACGTGCTTGCTTATTGTGGACTATCAATGACTTTCCTACATATGGTGACTTATCTGGATGGAGTACCAAATGTTACCAAGCATGCTCTATTTGTAAATAGGATACATCATCAAGGAGGCTAAGAGGAAAACAATATTTTATAGGGCATCAACGTTATCTTCCAGATAATCACAGTTGACATAAAAGTAAACAATTTGATGGAAAAGTGGAACATAGACCTCCTCCAGTTGACATGGATGGAGAAGATATCTTACGAGAGATGAATTTGTTAAACTTTCCCATGCTTAGCAGATATCCAGATAAACATGATAAAAAACGAAAATGAAGTTTAAATTGGAATAAAAAAAGTATATTTTTCCAACTTCCATATTGGTCGAAACTTTTATTGAGACATAAGTTGGATGTTATGCATATTAAAAAGAATATTTGTGATAATTCAGTAGGCACATTATTAAATATCGAGGGAAAGAATAAGGATACAACTAATGCTCGTTTGGATCTGGAAAATCTAAATATATGGAAAGAACTACACCTGCAAAAGGTAGGAAACAAAGTTGTAAAGCCACACATTGCATACGCATTAACTACTAATGATAAGTTTGCATTCTGTAAGTGAATCAAATCAGTCAAATTTCCTGATGGGTTTGTATCCAATATATCAAGATGTATGAGTGAGAAAGTTGGAAAGCTATGGGGGTAAAAACTCACGACTCACATGTTCTGCTTCAGAGGCTTCTTCCAATTAGTGTTCGAGCATATTTGAAAAAAGATGTGTCCACTGTTGTCGTTGAGTTATGCAAATTTTTCTGTGATCTATGTGCAAAAAAAAAAATATCTATAGGGGATTTGGATCGATTACAAAGAGATATTATAATCATACTTTGTAAGTTAGAAAAAATATTTCCATCGACATTTTTTTATGTAATGGTGCACCTAGCAATCTATTTGCCCTATGAAACAAAAGTTGCAGGTCCAGTTAGTTATAGTTGGATGTACTATTGAAATAAACTTACGACATTGAAACAATATGTAAGAAACAAAGCACGTCCTGAGGGTTCTATAGCAGAAGCATATATAATGAATGGATTGTTGGAATTTTGTTCTTTTTACATAACTGGAATTGAGACAAGGTTCAATAGAGATGAAAGAAATGATGATAGACTTCTAGAGGATGAGATATGTGGTGAATTTTCGATGTTAAGACAAAATGCACGACCATTAGGAGCACTAAGAGTAAGGACATTATCGAGAGAAGAGAAATGTAGTGCACATTGGTACATCTTGAATAATTTCATGAAAATTAAATCTTATCCAACATAAGTTTTGAACATTCTATTGTAATTGATAATTTTGATTCAAAGTGTGAAATCTAAAATTGAGACACGTCTCTTACTTATAGGCAATATTTGAGACTAATTCGACATGAAGCTCAAAGTCAAGATGATTTATACATAAGGCATCAACAAGGCTTTCCTGATTGATTCAATTCTCATGTAAGTATATGAGTTTAAAAGACCAATAAAAATTCAATAGACTATTAATGACAGGTGACATTACTTTTTAACAGGTTCTTTCACTGCATGCAAATGGAGATATGTCTGATGACATATATACACTAACGATGGGGCTAAGTTCAGAAGTGGGCTCATACAGTAGATGCATTGTTAATGGAGTACGCTATCATAGTATTTAGCGTGATAATTGTCGGAGTATGTAAAATAGTGGGATCATGGTGCCTTCAAAAAGTGAAGGTGGAGGTGATCTCCATAATTTCTATGGTGTTGTCAATGAAGTATTGGACTTTCAATATGCCAAGAGAAGACGTGTAATTATATTTAAGTGTACTTGGTTTGATACAGACCCTAAAAAGAGCAACAGGGTACACATGGATTTGGGGTATATATAAATTAATACAGCTCGTCATTGATTTGTTAACGAGCCTTTTGTATTTGCCAGTCAAGCCAAACAAGTGTTTTACATCAACGAGCCTAAATATGATAATAATTGGAAGGTGGTGAAAGTAGTCCAAAACAAGTGTGTGTAGGACATGCCAGAAGCATAAGAACGTGAAAATGACCAACATGATTTGTTAGAAGTGGTGAATAGTATTACTTGTACAATTGATGAATCAATGAATGATATCAGTTTATGTAGAGTTGATGTTGATTCTACAATTGTAGAACGAATAATTCAGCGAGTTGATGATGACTTCATAAATGACGAGGAAGAGGATGTTCAATCATCTTCTAATAAGAATTTGAGTTTCGATGAACATCTTAACGATATAAAATAAGCATGTAAATATGTATTTTCTCCATGAGCATGTAGGTTAAACACTTGTTTCTTTTCCATTTCATAACTTACATATTGTTGTATAACATATATATTATTGTTTACACAGGAACAATGGTAGGTCATACTGATGAAGAGGCAATATTGGAGTTCTTACAGTCTAAGCCCATTGGCACATCGTCCTCTATGGCAGATAATATAGGTTATTTTAGGGTCACATTTTTATAAACTATTGTTTCATTAAACTAATGACGTATAATTTTTGCAGACCCTGATAATACGACTACTAGGGTTGGACGTGGATAATCTCGAAATGTTGATCTGGATAAATATGTTCAACAGTTCAGGAGAACTCCTATCGAGATTGACCCTAATGGCAAAAACCAACTTGCAACAATGCAATGAGGTTTAGCAATGCTATTGGTACCAAGTTCGGGAATCTTTTTCTGTTTGTTATGGATCATGGAGAGAGGTACCAATAGAAACACGAGAGCTTGTTAAGGGTCGATTATTGGTAAGATGGTCAATTTATATTTTATAAATTATCTATGCATCGGCTTCCATACTAATTAGTTTTTCTTTTCTATCTTAATTCATAATCATTTTGTGTTAGACTTGTCTAGCAAACTGGTCAATGATTTCATCGATAAACAAATGAAAAATTCGTTCAAAGAGTATAGGGGGGAACTACACAAACACTATAAGAAATATGCAAGTCATGAAGAGGCACGAGCACACCCATTTGATCGCCTTAAGGACAACATAGAGGATTGGCACTTTCTATACAACAAGTTTGAATCTGTCGATTGAAAAGTAACAATTTTTTTTTTTTTTTTTTGTTTACTTACTTTTCAATTACTCTAACGAAGTTTAATTTCTCATTTTCTTAGAAAGTGGCAGAGATGAATCAGAGGAATAGGTCAGCCTTAAAGTACACTCATACAGCTGGTTCTAAAACTTTTATACGCATAAGAGAATCCACAGTAAGTTGGATAAAGTATACACATACAACTGGTTAAAGTATACTCATCTTAATATCTCATTTTCTTGTGAATAATTTTACAGAAAGGACCCGACGGTGAACCAATGGACCTAGTGGATTTATTTAGGCAAACACACTATAAGAGTGATAAACTCTTTTGTTAATCAGGCTGCGGATGATGCATACGTAAGTATTTATTCCTCAATGTAACTTTATTGATATACAATTGTCATACAATAATTAGTTTTAATTATTGATGTAGAGTCAAATGGTTGAGCTGAGAGAATCCTCCCCCCAAAAAGGTATGAACGAATATTAGATGAGGAAATATGCGAGCAGGTGTAGGGACCAGGAGTGGGCCTTGGTAGGACACCAAAGGGTAAAAAAGTGAAAAAAATCTAGGGGATTCATCATCCAATGCATCTTCATCAAGAATTATAGCGGAGCAACAACAAGAGATAGACTTCTTAAAGGCTAAATTGGCGAACAGGATGCCAAAAGACAAGCTGAGATGGAGGATATGAAAGCTATGCTTTTATAGCTCATGAAAGATAGATCGAACTAGGTATGAGCTCTTTGACTTTCGTAGTAAACTTAATTGTAAGATTGTGTTTGTTGTTATCCTACAGTTATGGTAACAACATAAGCGTATAGTTATGTAAAGTATAGTTAATGTTGTTATCTTGAAGTTGAGTTTGAATTTTATTTTATGCTAAATTAGATGATTTTGTATGTGTTGTTATCATGCAGTTATGGTAACAACATAAACGTATAGGTGTTTCAAATGGTTTGTATATTACGATTGAGAATAAGTTTGGGGGGTGGGGGAGGGGGAAGAGGTGTGTTAGTTGATTATTTAAGTTAGTTTGATTGTGTTAGTTAATTTGTTTTAGTTAATTAGTTTGATTGTATAAGTTAGTTTGTTTCAGTTGATTGTGTAAGTTAGTTTGTTTATTACCATTGAAAATAATTTTGAGGGGATGGGGTGTTTTGTGTAAGTTAGTTTGTTTATTACCATTGAGAATAATTTTGGGGGGTGGGAGGGGGTATTTCAGTTGATTGTGTAAGTTAGTTTGTTTTAGTTGATTGCATATCTATATTTAAGTACAAGTATGTTAAGAAGTTATGATTGAGTTGGTTTGTTGGTTTGTTTATGATTGAGTTCTTGGTTTGTAGGTTTGTTTATGATTGAGGTAACTTGGTTTGTTTAGTTGAGATTGATATATTATTGAGCATTAAACTTATTTAAATTTGTATTTTGTAGGTATCTGGAGATTTTTGTTGAAGATACATCTCTAGGCAAGAAGCGTATTTAGGTTTTACATTGTTATCGTGTAATTGTGGATGTTATAGAACTCGTGGATTAAGGTTATACATTCAAATGTATTTTCAATATATTATTAATCTATTATGGATATTTACTTCATTTTGGCAATCTTAATTTAGTTTATTGATATTTATAAGATTCAAACAGGTATGACATCTGGAAAAAAAAAACAGATCTAAAGTAAAATAAAATAAACAGATTTAAAGAGGTATTTAAATCTGTTTATTTATTTATTTCAAGAATTTCCGATGGCAAGGAGTCGGGCAATGAACTACCGACGGTGACTACATACCATCTGAATTTAAAGATATCCCGACGATCTCTATGCACCATCGGTATAAAAAACATGACCGTCGGGCGTTAAAGATATCTCGACAGTCTACATCACCGTTGGTCGAAATTGACAAGCCTAATGGCGACAAAAACTATCGAGATAAAAACTAATCCTGACGGTTCAGAAGACCGTCGAGCTTATCATAAATGTCGACGCTGTGGCGTCGAGCGAAAGCTTAAATCCCGACGATTGGGTGTGGGTTTAACCTACAAATTTCGACGATTGATCGTCGACGGTTGTTCCTTTTTCCTGATGGCTTCCTTTAGGGTCAGGGAAACGCCCCATTCTTATTCGTCGAAATAATTCTTTTCCCATACGGTCGGGCTTCCTAACCATCGGGAAAGGATTCCCCGATGACGGTACCCCGACAATGTTGTTGACGACTTCTTTACCGTCGAGAAAGGTTGGCCCGACGGTATTTTTTACTTCTCCCGACACCCACAGTCGTCGGGATTCAACAAATTCTTGTAGTGTAACAATTGCTAGAGACATCTATCAACTTTATCTTGAGGAGAAAAAGAAGTTGAAATCATTTTTAGTTAGCAATTCTCAAATGGTCTGTCTTACAACTGACATATGGACTTCATATAAAATGTTAACTACATGGTACTCACTGCACACTTCATTGATTCATAATGGGTTTTACATAAAAAAAAATGAATTTTTGTCAAGTTGCTAACCTTGGTGAGACGATTGGCAAAGTCATTGAGTTTTGTTTTTTTGGAATGGGGGGTTGATAAAGTCTTTTCCATAATTGTTGATAATGCAAGTTCAAATGATGGGGTTATTTCGTATGTTAAGAAAATACTTAGAAGTTGGAAAACCCTAGTTTTGGAAGGTGAATCGTTACACATGAGATGTTGTACTCACATAATTAATTCGATTGTGAATGGTGAATTGAAAGAAATGCATGATTCCATCTCTAGTGTTCGTAATTCTATAAGGTATATAAGATCCTCTCCTAAGAGATTGGCAAAGTTTAAAGCTTGTGTGGAGTAACAGAAAATAGAATGCAAAGCTCTTGTTTATTTAGATGTGGCAACAAAATGGAATTCTACTTATATTATGATTAAGCATGCGCTGAAATTTGATAAAGCTTTTCAAATATTAGAGGAAGAGGAGTTGGATTATCAAGACTATTTTGCTGAAGATGATCATGGAAAAAAGAAGGTAGGGCCACCACGTAATTTTGATTGGAAAAATGTTGAAGTGTTTGTCATGTTTTTGATGTAGGGTATTAATGAGCTTTCATGAGATGTAGGGTATTAATGAGCTTTTAATTCGTTGGAGCAAAGAACATAACTCTATTTTGCGTACTATGGCTACAAATATGAAGGCAAATTATGACAAATATTGGGGTTCATTCGACAAAATTAATAAGCTTGTATTTCTATCTGTGGTTCTTGACCCTTGTTACAAAGTGAAATATGTATGCTTTTGCTTTGAAAGTGTTTATGATGATGTTATGACTAAAGCTCTTGTTGATGGGATTGAAGCTTATTTGATGCGTTTGTATAGTTTTTACAAATCACAAATTGATGGCTTTGGTGATGATTTGAGTGTCCAAAGTTGTGTTTATGTACAAGTTGAATCAAGTGATAGTTCAGGACTATTGAGTTCGGGAATTATTGTTGAAATTGACCTGAGTGGTCTTGTATTATCACGATACAAGAGAAGAAGAGAAGAAAAACATACTTTAGAATTGAGCAATGATATAGAATGATATTTGTCTGACCCTTGTGAAGAGCTAAGTGATCATTTAGATGTTCGGAGTTGGTGGAAACTAAAGGGCTATAAATACTGAGTTTTATAAAAAATTGCTTACGATGTTTTTGTCGTGTCTACTGTGGCTTCTGAACCATCATTTAGTATAGGAGGGAGGATTCCTGATTCTTTTAGAAGTTTATTATCACCTAAAACAATGGAAGCTTTGATTTGTACACAAAATTGGGTCCGTGTCAAAACATCCTTATTAGATATTCCTCCACAACTTGAAGAAATGGAGATTTGAGAAAAAATTGAGAGTGGTAAGTGGTGCCTCCAACTTAATTGTTATTCATTTGTTGCAATTTACTATGCATTTTTTTATGACATAAATACCTTTATATTGTTTTTTTTTTCTAGATAATATCCAGCCCTCCATCACAACACAAAAATGAAACTTAATGGGTTGACAATTTTCATGGTAAGTTGAATACTTATATGATATATCTTTATATTTTTTTATTGTTGGTTTATTTTATTTAAACTAACTTGGAATGTTTTAAAATTTTCAAGACTAAGCTAAATCCTCAGGATGCTAATAATTGTGGATTTATAAGTTTGGTTCATAGTTTAGTCATTGATTGTTGTTATGTAATTCTATAGGATTAAGAACTTATGTGGTTATGTATTGTATTCTACTAATGTTGTACTTTATGTTTGTAGCTAACTATGGATTCATGAGTATGTGGTTTCACATATATGGATATATTGTACTTTATGTTTTAGAAGTTTGATTCATGGATATGTTTGTGATTATGGATTGTGGATATACCAATTAATGTTTAAAGACTATTTTACATTTATATTTACCTTGGAGGTTTTTATAATGATTGGGTTGTTGTAAGATTTTTTAATCTACAAAAAAAATACAACCCAACCTAACCCAACCTAAATTTTAAGGGTTGGGTTGGGTACCCTATTCGGGTTACTCGGGTAATCAACTCGACCAATTTGAATTTTTGGGTTGGTCTAAAAAATAAGCCGTGTACATCCCTAGTCCTAACCAAGGGTACCAGAAACTATTACCCAACAACCCTTAAAAGAAATTGTCTATGAGGATAGTAAAGGTTTGTTTAGTTCCGGACAAATTGCAAAAACCACTATATCTTATGTCTGGTAGTTATAATTATTCTTTCAAATTCTCAATTATTAAAGTTGAGCCCTAACATGTTAAAAATAAACCCTCAAACTCAAATGATTATAAGAATTGTAATAATTATATATGTTTGACGGATCAATTTTTATCATTTGAGGGTTCCATTTCTACGACTATGGTACTAATAAGCACCTAATATGTTTAATTCAACTAAAACTAGAGGTTCTTCTAGAATATTTCAAACACTTACAGGAAAGGCTAACTTATCGAATGGTTTCACCTAAGAGCGTAGTTAGAAAATGAATAAATCTTTAAATCAAACTCACAATTTACGATGACCACTCTTAAATTCTAAGACAATTCACTCCATAATTAGTTTGATGAAGACTAATCCAATGAATTGGTTTAACCATCAAACCTAAAGCAATATTTGAAAAAAAGACAAAAAGAAACACTAAAGGGGTTGAAGAAACTCAAATTTTCATATCATTAATATGAGCTTCCCGCATGCCATTTTAAAGGTCAAATGGACGTTTAAAGGTCAAAGATCTCAAAAGTCATTAAAAAACTAATACATGACAATCGTAGAAAATAAGACATGAAATTGAAACTCAATTGCACATAAATTGAGAAGTCAAAATACAAAACTAAATTATACAATTGCTCCAAATAGTCTTAAACTAATTTGAGTAGTGACGTGATAATTTATGATTGGTCTAAAATTTCTCGTTCAACAATCACTTTTTCCTTTTTTAGAATCAATATAATACACGTTTTTAAGCACTGAAAATTAACTAGTCTACCACATGCAATGCACATTACCATTACAAAAAAAATGTTGGGTTTTATATCCTAAAACTTGTGGTTTGTAAACAATAAACTTACTCTGAAATTCAGTAAAGTTGTTATTGAATATATGAATTACTTATTTCATTTTAGAAATAAATCCAATAAACTAAAAGATCAATGACTATTACATGAGTACTTGAACTTTATGTGGAGACGTAAAAGTGGATCAGGTTCGAGTAAATAGTCAACATGGTCTATAGTATATGAATAAGGTTGGGTGTCTTATTCTGGTAACACTATCAGATGCGGCCCACTCTATAGTTGTTACAAGGAGTTACAAAATATTACAGACGAAGTGATCCTATATCATACATATGATGATATGAGGAATGAGGTCGCTTGTGCAATGAGTTTGCACAAGATTGGACCATGAAATAAGTCACTCTTACTTTATAACGTTGTTTACTATTTAAGACTGACTATTTCAAAAAGATGACCTAGGTAACTTAACCTTAAACCTGAGCTAACTATGAACTTCTGTTTATTCGGAATTATCTTTAGATTTGCATAGGTAAGGGTTGGCTCAACAGTGCGGGCTCAATAAGCCTTCCATTTCAGGGGTAAGACCGGGTAGATAGCTGGGGACATAGGTGCGAGAAGAAATTCACTCCTACCCATTTTTAGAGATAGTAGAGAGGTTGTTCCCTTAAATATTGACTTTTGATCTTGAACAAGGGGCCCCACCCTTTCATTGGCTCGAGAAGTACTCGATTTGATGATCGGATCACAAACCAATTGTTCATTAGAGGATCAGTGGGACTTAAGAAACAAGAGGTAATCTTGGGGGTAAAACAACCTTTTGATCTAGACGTTATTACGAACAATTTGTGAAGGGTTAGCTTACTAATCATGGTTATATCGAATGGACAAAATAGATTTATAGTGAGGGAAACACAACTCTAGGCTTTAGTGGAGTGACCTAGTAGTTAACGAATAGAGGCTAATTCAGTGTAAAGAGTTTAACCAATTAATCTTGGATCGTTGGAGCTCATGATCTATAGGTCCACTAGGTTCTCCTACTAGCTCACAAACGGATTAGCCTTAGAGTAGCGTGATAAGTTGATTTGAAACATTCAAATTAGAATTAAGGGAATTAGTAATTATATGTGATATAATTACATGTTTAATTTTGGAATTAAACAAAAATTGGATAATCAATTAATATTTAAATATGATTTAAATATTAAATTCATGAATAAGGACTCATGGTAAAGGAATTGGTGACGAACTAATTTAATATTTGATATTAAATTAATAAAAATATTAAATTAATTTATTAATTTTATTAAAAAATTAATTATTGAATTAATTTTGTAAAATTAATAAAATTTCAATTTTTAATTGAAATGAATTTTGATTTTGGAAATCAAAATTTAAGTAAAATAAAAATTGAAAGAAAAAGGGAAAAGAGAAAGTGGAAAATCCCAAACTTTTGGGTTTTTCCCACTTTCTTTGAAGCAGGTTAGTCACATTCCATAAACTTTTCCAGCCCAATTTCTCAAACATGAGCTATAATTCATGTAGGAAATCCATTTGCATAGAAGTCATGCTATAAATAAACCAAATTGGAGTGAAAATCGGGCATGGATCAGAGGTGTTTCAACTGAAAATTTCAAGAGTTGAAAACTGGGTTTTGAGTTGAAAAACTAGAATTTCCTCTTCTTTATTCCCTAATTCAAGCTTATTTTGAGTCTTACAACTCAATTTAAGGCACCAAGAGGAAGTGGGGGAAGACCTTGTGGTGGTTCACATCCAAAAGAAGGGAAAATTGCAGCTGAAAATCGTGATTCAATGGTATCTTCAAAGGCTAGTGTTGAAACCCTTCTTTTATTTTAGAAGCAACCAGCGGAAGCAAAACTATGGTTTGCCTTTATGTGAGGGTTGCCTCAACAACTCCAGCTCAATAAATCTCCCATTTCAAGGGTAAGATCGAGTAGATAGCTGAAGATATAAGGTGTAAGAAGGATTTCACTCCTACCCGTTTTTAAGGATAGTAGAGAGAATGTTCCCTTAAGTGCTGACTCTAGGTCTTGAACAAGGGGTCCCACTCTCTTATTGGCCCGAGAGGGACTCGGTTTGATGATCGGATCATAAACCAATTGTTAATTAGAGGATTAGTGGAACTTAAGGCACAAGAGGTAATCTCGGGAGTAAAACAACCTTTTGACCAAACAATTATTATGAATAACCTGTAAAGGATTAACTTACTAATCATGGTTATATCAAGTGAACACAATATATCTACAGTGAGGGGAGTGCAACTCTGGGCTTTAGTGGAATGACCTAGTAGTTAACGAATGGGAGTTAATTTGGTGTAAAGAGTTTAACCAATTAAACTCGGATCATTGGAGCCCATGATCTGTAGGTCCACTAGGTCTCCTGCTAGCTCACAAATAAATTAGCAACATGATAAGTTTATTCAAAATGTTAAAATTAGAATTAAGGGAATTAGTAATTATATGTGATATAATTACACGTTTAATTTTGGAATTAAATAAAAATTGAAGAATCAATTAATATTTAAATATGATTTAAATATTATATTCATGAATAAGGATTCATGGTAATGGAATTGGTGACGAACTAATTTACTATTTGATATTAAATTAATAAAGTTATTTAGTTAATTTATTACTTTTATTAGAAAATTAATTATTGAATTAATTTTGTAAAATTAATAAAATTTTAATTTTTTAATTGAAATGAATTTTTATTTTGGAAATCAAACTTTAAATAAAAGAAAGATTGAAAAAAAAAGGGAAAAGAGAAATTAGAAAATCCCAAACTTTTAGGTTTTTCCTACTTTCTTTGAAGTAGGTTAGTCACATTCCATAAACTCTTCCAGCCCAATTTCTCAAGCATGAGCTGTATTCATGCAGGAAATCCATTTGCATGAAAGTCATATTATAAACCAACTTGGAGTGAAAATTGGGCATACATCAGAGGTATTTCAGCTGAAAATTTCAAGAGTTGAATACTAGGTTTTGAGCTGAAAAACTAGAACCTCATCTACTTTGTTTCCTAATTCAAGCTTATTTTGAGTTCCACAACTCAATCTACGGCACTAAGAGGATAGTGGGGAAGACCTTATGATGGCTCACATCCAAAGAAAGAGAGGATTGCAACTAGAATTCGTGATTCAAGGGTATCTTTAAAGGTTAGTGTTGAAACCCTCCTTTTATTTTATGAGCATGCTATTTCAGAGTCAAAATTAATGAATTAGAATGCTTATGATCCTGTTTTTCTTCCATTGCTTGATTATATCTCGACGCTAAACACGACCGTCGATAGTTCAATTGCTGGGAAATATACTAACTTCGGACATTGTACAATAGTTTCAGGGGTTACTTATAACTCCCGACATTGGTCACATTTTTTCAAGAGTTATGACCTAACTCCTGATGTCATATCCACCTCATCGGGAGATACGTGTGGGCTTGACTTTACATATGGCCTAACTCCTGATGGGTATTTTATCTCGTCAGGAGTTTGGGTACTAATTCCCACGATATATAGTATGCGTTGGGAGTTAGTAACCTTAATAAGCGATATGAAATATTTAATTCTCTATTTCCCCCCTTCGTTCTGCTCTTCATCTCTTCTGCCTCTCTCTCCGCTCCATCAATTAGAAATTGATTTGCATCAAACGCCTTCATGGAATGCCTTATTCCACCGTGGAATGTCGTGTGAAACCTGAACCCTACTTTCCCTATTTAAATATGTTTATTGTTGAGATCAGTAAAATTAGGAGTTTAATATTTGAGTTAATGTGGAACTATAGGGAAATGGGTTAAGGATAAGGAAATGAAGAAGGAAGATGCTTAAATATTGGAGACTTGGTTCTCGGTTATTTTTAAGTTAGTCTAGCAAGAAGAAAATTTTGGTTGTGTTGGCTATGAAAATGGTGGGCAAGCATCGATTAAACACTAGCGAGCATCGAGTAAAAGCCATGCATAAGCGAGGAAAGAACCAATCATCGAGTATGCAAGAGTAAGGAATGGATCGCGCATCGAGTATCATCGAGTTTAGGCCATGCGTGAGCGAGGAAGGGATCAGAAATTGAGTAAATGCCATCATGCATCGAGTAAATTCCATCGTGCATCGAGTAAATGCCATCGTGCATCGAGTAAATGCCATCGTGCATCGAGTAAAATGCCATCGAGCATCGAGTTTTGCATGTGCGATCAATGTTAAGTACCATTTAAGAAGGCCAACTAGGTCGGTTTAGTGGAGTCAACCCACTAGGTGGTCGTTGTGGCAGCCTATTAAGAATGAATGGCTGACAGGAGTACAATAGGGAAAAGCTAAATTCAAAAAGCTATTTTGAACAAACCACTCGAGCATTTGAAGGGATTTCAAAGACATATAAAATCTAAAGAAGTCTAATTGATGGTGGAAGGTTGCCGAAAGAAGAAACCATCAGGAACTTGCTGAAAATTTGAAGAAAGTATAAGAAGGTCAAGCTCTCGGGTAAACCAGAGCCAGTGTTAGAGTTTTGAAGATTTTGGCCAAGCTACGAAGAATTCGGAGCTCAAATTTTGAAGTAAGCATCTTAAGACATTTTTGAGCAAGTTTATAGAAGTTTCTTGAGAAAAGCTCTAGAAAATAAGTTATTAGACGAGTAATTTGAATATGGAATTCTTTGAACAAGTAGACAGCTGCTTGAGTTGAACGAGCTAGTAGCTCGAGGTTGGTCGCGTGCGTTCGGGCAAGAGAAATCCTCAGCATGCATTGGGATTGTGAGTAGGGTTTTGTGAACACTTCCTGAAAACTTGGATGCAAAGGAGCAGTCCGTGCATTGAGGTGTGGCTGAAAGAACGCCTAGGATATACGTTTGAAGCATGGTATGTGGTGGTGATGTATGAAGATTACCGTCTAACCAAGCCTGATTTCTATGTTATTCTAAGTTTTCAAACGCCCAAGAGGGTTGGCGTTGGAAGGTAAGGTCATTATGTGAGAAATATTATGAGTTTAAGTATAAAAGTTAGTCTCAGAAGGGAGACCATAGCTAGTAACTAACATATGTTGTTATGATCACAAGGTTGACACCAATAGAAGAAACTTATCATGCTTTAAATGTTGTGAGTGAATTTAAATGCTTTAAATGTTTAAATGGTACCTTAAGGTTGTCTTAAAGTTCAAAGTTCAATTAGTTTTGAATGACATTTGTGATGTTTAGGGTTTTTAAACAGGTCAGCTAGGCAGTAAGTGCCACATAAGGGTTGGGTTGGTAACTGTTGTAGTCATACTCCCTTTCAGGTTAAGAGGGTAATTTGGGGTGGGGTGTGACACGTGTCTTCAGAGCAGGTTGAAACCTTCTTTCGCTGTTGAAAAAGACGATTTTTTGCCATCAAACTCCTCTCTACTGTCGAAAGCCTACTTTAGGTAATCTCTCTCTATTTGGATCGAATTTATGAGTTGTATGAACTATTTTTTAGGTAATGTTGTTATAGATTTAGAATCATGTGATTTGGGCTTTGAGTTGAGGGGACGTTAGAGCTAATTGGGATAATGATCCATTTGAGCTTGAACTTGAGCCTGAGCCTGAGCTTAGGAAGGAAATTATTGGCATTTACAATAACTTTGGTTTTCTAATTGAGTAATTCTTAGATCTCTCTTTTGGTTTGTAAGAATTTATAGTTGAGTTGTGGATTGTGATTATACATGATGGAATTTTGGCTTCTTTTTATGGGTCTATTGTAGGTTTGAAATATGAGTTTCATGATGAAATGTTGAGCACAATTTTACTTATCGATATTGTCTGAAGTTAAACTTTTGTAGTTGAGAAACGCATCCATAAGTCTTTTATAATTCTATTCTTATTTCTATGAGCATATATAAGCTTCTAAAAGATAACCAGCATTCATTATCTATAGAAAATAGGTTATAATTTATTTTAAATACAAGTTGGGTCAGAAAAGATTTATTTTTAAGGATAAATAAATAATGGATAAAACTTAGAAATAAGTTTTCGGTCGAGTATAGATAAGGAGTATCCCAATTGTTAGAAGTGGTGAAATTTCATGTTAATGATTCCGAACGAACAAGATGCCCATGCCAGAATTATATGAATTCAATGTGGGAGTCATTAAAGGGTGTGGAGTAACATTTATTAACATATGGAATATCCCCTCATACTATGAATAGGTATATCATGGAGAGTCATACAACTTATCTAGAGGTTTTGAATGTCATACAACTTATTCGTTACATAATGATGAAGAGACTAACATAGATTGTAATGTTGTGAAAGAAAATTAAATGTTGAATCTTATAAACGATCTACAAGTTCCAACTGAAAATGAATACGTAAATGAATAAAGGATCGAGAATGAAATGTCCTCTAATGGTCGCGCAGAAATTGGAAGTCAATTTTTACTCGACAACCAAATCCCGTGGATGCATTATACGATGCATGTTCCTAAGATATGCATTGATAATCATGCGTCGATGACCATGCGTCCTGCCACAAGTTTTCTTGCGTTCACGCCAAGTATAACATGAACGCAAGTTTCTCGGGTAATCCGAGGTCGAACACAAGGACTTGTAATATATGTTTGCGGTGATGTGCATGCGGAGGTATAAATAAAAGAATGGAGGGGTTGTTGTTAAATTAATCCTACTCCTACTTTTATCTAACAAACAACACAATGAGAATATGCATGAAAGGTAGAGATGCGACAAACCTTGACATGAAATAAATGTATGGAAAAATGGATGAAATGCGTAGATGTTTTCATTGCAACCTTTAAGAGTGACCGCAAAGGAAACCCTAGTCAATGCAAACTAATGCGATCATGCAACACTCATACAATAGTAAACCACCTCTCGGTGCAAATGCTACGGTTTCTAATGCTAGAACGCATGCGATGTATGTGCAGAGGTGTCTATAGGGCCTACACATAAGCCTCTAATTCTTGTCTATGCGATGATGCACAAACAAGGCGACCACATATCATCATTCCTATTCCTAGGGTGCATGCGATGCAGTGTTGACAAACAGAGCTTATCTCTAAGTCCTTATCTCTTGCTTATGCCGATCTAATCTCACTCTCTTGAGTCTAGATTCTAACCTAGCTCTCTTGAGCCATTAGGTTTTTTCTTTAGACTCTTTCTCGAGTAGCTCTAAAGGGGTGTTGGGCACAACATAAGACAATGCAATGCATGAACGTGGTTGACGCAAGGTTGTTACTATCCCTAGTGAACAACGCATACATTACTTAATGCGACCAACCACTTACCCTCTCGAGTAGTTGATTGTTGTTGACTCCACTCATAAACAAGCAATGCATTAGCCTATAGACAGGCATTACAGCAGCTTTACACTAAGAAAATAAGGTTACTCACATACTCGCGCAACGCATACCTCTCGGTAGTTTGCTAAATGCTTCATATCCCTAATCCACATGACTAAGTATGCAATACCCAAGCAATCCCACTAAGTGTTGCAATGAAAGTAACGACGCTAAGCAAGAAGATTGAGATGAAGTCGAAGGAAAAGAGAAATGCATTGAAAACACATTGTATTAGTTTCTTAATTCCAAAATGTTATACAATACAATATAAGAAACGAAAGGAAAAAAAATGACTGGATGGAAGCAAAGATTTGCATCCAGCAGATGTGCGTCAAGGCTACCAGTGGTGCCATGGATAGGCGGAAGAGCTGACTCTCTCGAGATCTAACTCCAGTCGAAGGCTCCGGTCGTCACTTGACATGGATAAAGGAGGTGAAGAACTCTCAGCCATCTTCTCACGCAGTTTGTCTGGATTGCGGGGAAAATTCCTGTTAAGAGACAATCTCCGGATCCAAGGTTCCTTCTCGGATGATCTGAATTTCTGCTCATCGGCTTCTATTTATAGAGTTTGGATCGCCGACAGCATTAATTGGACTACTCTGAGTCTGACGTTTGGTGCGTTAGTCCTTTCTGAACCTTTGCCACCAACGGCGCGGTAGGTGAAATGTCAACATCAACTTTGAATTTTCTTGAGGTAGATGCGTTGATGCATTCATTCCACCTACCTTGCGTTGATCCCATTAGTTACGTTGTCGCACAGCCGCAATCATTCAATGACCGCATTCGCTTAATACCGCAACTCTACACGATGACCGCATTTGCTTAATGAGCGCAACTCCCATGCGATGGACGTATACGGCTGATTACCATAACATCCATGCATTGATCCTTGCCTTTGTGATGGAGTGTTTCTCCACATGCGGTCGTCTATATGATGGTTCGATTTCCGTGTTTGCGTTCATTTCCTACATTGGCTACAAAATAGAACATTGAACGCACAATTAATGCAAAGTAATGGGTTAGTTGAGATTCGACATGCTGATCGACGCAAACTCTTTTTTTCATGAATTCCTAGCATGATCGACACAACTTCTGCCTAACAACCTTTATAATTCTAAGTAAAAGGACTAAGATGACATGCATATCTGCATGTAATTAGATACCACAAACTTATTTGAGGATTTAATGGCTGGAGCACGTAATGAACTATACCCTAGTTGTTTGCAATTTTTGTCCTTGAACTTTTTAGTGAAGTTGGAAACTAGGGAGGTGAGGGAATTGAAAGCCAGTGTTGAACAGTCTCAATCAAATATTAAGCAACTTGAAGACATTAAAAAAACAAATTAGAGAGGATCATGCAAGAAAAATGGAAGAAATGAAAAAATGATTGAATATATGAGGATCATAGAGAGAAGAGCCATCGAATTAGGTATGATTACTTCATTATCTATTTGGCTAATATGTTGTTATCCTAAAGTTATACTAGCAAAATAGTTATGTCTAACTAGTAGCTTTATGATAACGAATTATTGTCTATCCTACAATTATGGTAGCCAAACAATTAGATTTTGATGTGTTTTCTGGAATTTTTGGTGTTTGTGAAGGTTTATAAAATTTGAATGTTGTGTGGGGTGGGTTGAGATTAGCTATACTTATTTTGAAGTTCAACTTGGAAGTTTTTGTTTGTTCGTGGAAGTTTATGAATTTTGAGTGTTGTGTGGGATGGGTTGAGATTAGTTATCTTTCTTTTGGAGTTCAACTTGTGGTTTTTGTGGTTTGTGAAGGTTAAGGTTAAGAATATGTAGTTTTGGAAGTGTATTGATTTTTTTTTCTTTTGTAGGATTTTAGGATTCATTTTATGGCTTTTATTTGTTTGTAGAGGTTTGAATTTTGAATGTTGTGTGGACTGGACTGAGATTAGTCATCTTTCTTTTGGAGTTCAACTTGTGGTTTTTGTGTATTTGTGGAGGTTTAAGGTTGAGATCATGTAGTCTTAGAAGTGTGTTGATTTTCTTTGTTTTGTAGGATTGTAGGATTCATCTCATGGCTTTTGTTGTTTATGGAAGTTTAGAATTTTGAATGTTGTATGAGGTGGGTTGAGATTAGTTTTCAAATGAGGAGTTAAGAGTTCTTCTTACATTTAATCTTCATATATACAATAATATTCTCTAATTAATATAATTGTTGGTAAACTACTATTTTGGAGATATTGTTGGAGATACCATTTGGAGATGTCATCACACTTTCTTCTATGTATTCATCAAGACATATTTGTTTTATAGACCATTTTTGCCAACTTTTCTCTCTTTTGTGTAATAAAGAATAATATCGACTTTTTTTGTTTTTTTTATTTGGATGTGAATACGTTTTGTTCTTTATGTGTTTGATTTGCTTAATAATGTTATAAATTTTAGACTATTCAGATCAAAAAATTTTTTAAAAAAAACAAAAACAAAAAAGGCATGGATAGTACACTATTTCCCGATAAAGGCGTCGAGAGTTCTATTATCTCCCGACGGCTACTCAATCGTCAGGAGTTTGATTTTAGAAACTGAGTTTCTGACTCAAACTCTTAAACTTCCAACGATAGTAACATCGTTTGGAGATCATAGAACTTCCAACGGATGTATACATCCGTAGGGAGTAAATAAACTCCTGGCATTGTACATGAGGCATCGACGATGTGTATATGTATGTCAGGAGATGGCCTCTTAATGAGTATATCCCAACCAAACTTCCGACGCCTATTTAGTCGTTGGGAGCTGATCTCCCGACGCGTCCATTTTTTGGCGATTCGGAGCATCGAAAAAAAGGCATTTTCTTGTAGTGTACTACAAAACTGTACTTTAATATCGATTTAAAACTGACATTATAGGGGTACAATGTCGGTTTAAAACTGACATTGAAGGCCATATTATAAAAGGTTTTCAATATCGGTTGTCTTTCATGTCTGTTTTAAACCTATATTGTAGATGACCAAGATTTCAATGTCAGTTATCTTCAATGTCAGTTTTCAATCGACATTGGATACTATCATCAATGTTGATTCAACCGACATTGTACATCATTTTCAATGGATTTTCACCTACTTTTTGTCAATAATTGTCTGATATTAAATATTTGTTATCGTTTTTTTTTAAAATAATATATATATACATATTTTTTTTGCTTACATATGTGCAAATCAATAATTTCGTTTTTTTTTTTTAAAAAAAAAGGAATATTTCTCTTTTACCTGTACATGTACAAAAAAAATCTTAAATGTTTTTGTATATGCAACTCAATTTCAACAAATACAAAAATTAACTAATTCACAACAAAGAAAAATTGTTTAACTAAGTAACTTATCAACAAGTTACATTGATCAATATATATATAAATGTTTTTGTAACAGGTTTTGTTATACGGATTGTCTTTTAAAAATTCTACCAACTTTTCAGTAATACTTTCACTCAACCCAACATCTTTTAATCTTTCCATACGATTTTGAATTATTAATTCTCCCATTATTTATTTAATTCAAATCTTATTCAAATTAAATAGTTTATATATTTTAATCTCATTCAAATAAATTAATTCTCCATATTATATAATTATGATTTGAGGCTCATTCAAACCTTAATCTTAAATGAGTTGGAAACTTCTACCTTTGAGGGCGGTCCTTTGATTTGCATGGGTGCGAGTGGCTAGATCGCTGACTCAAACCTACCACTTTGGGGTACGTCCTTTTAAGTCACCCCTTACCTTCCTCTGTTAAAAATCATTGTTGACATTATCCTTTTAAGCGTTATGTTAACTGCATTGTCGGAAGTATGGACTTTTAAAATTTATATCTCCCCTGTATCAGTTTTATCTCTAATGAAGTAATATTTGATATCAATGTGCTTTGTTCTAGTATGGAATTGTGGATTTCGAGACAAATGGATAGCACTTTGGTTATCACAGTAGAGTTTCACTATTGTTTGATCTATTCCAAAGTCTATCAGCAATTCCTTAAGCTACAAAGCCTCTTTGATAGCTTCAGTTAGAACCATATATTCAGCTTTAGTTGTAGATAAGGCTACTATAGGTTGTAGTGATGCTTTTCAGTTGATTAGATTAGGACCAAAAAGGAAAAGGTAACTTGTTAAGGATCTCTTTTTGTCTAAATCACCAGTATAGTCAACATCAACATATCTATAAAGCTCTAGTTTTGGTTCAGCTGACCTTTGGTAGATTAACTTATAGACCAAACTAGATACCTTAGGATCCATTTAGTAGCCTCACAATGTCTCTTACCAGGATTAAACATATATCTACTAACTAAGCTAGCTAAATATGAGAAATCAGGTCTAGTAAAAATCATTAAATACATTAGGCTTCCAACAGCTTAACTATAGGGTATGACAACCATCTGATTTTGGTGTTATTGGTTAAAATCCTTAGGAGAGTTGTCTGAGGAAAGCTTAAAGTGCTGGGCAATGGGTGTTTGCAGGTTTGGCACCATTCATGTTGAACCTTTTAAGGATTTTCTCATAATAATTGGATTGACTAATGCTTAGAATAGACTACTCTTTGTTCCTATGGATCTCTATTCCTAGGACATTGGTTGCTTCTCCTAAGTCCTTCATATTAAACTCTCCTTTTAAGAGGTTTTTAACATGTGTTAGATCTTCTTTAGACCTACCTGCCAGTAATATGTCATCTACATATATGATTAAGTAAACGTTGTCCTTGTAAGAACCCGTGGTTACATAAGCAAAAGAGAAATATAGACTTTTGAGTAAGCAAAAGAGTTTTTCTTTTTCTTTAACTTCAAATCCTTTAGGTTGTATCATATAGATTGTCTCCACTAGATGTTCATGAAGAAAGGCAATTTTGACATCTAGTTGATACAATTCTAGATTATTTTGAGCAACTAAGAATAGAAGAAAGATTATAGAAGTCTGTTTTACAACATGAGAGAAAATTTCAGCATAGTCTATTCCCTCCCTTTGAGTGAACCCTTTTGCAACCAATCTAGCTTTAAACCTAGGCTTTTGATCACAGGATACTTCTTCTTTAAGTTTAAAAATCCATTTAGATGCAACATGTTATACCCTTTTGGTAGAGGAACCAAGGACCGAGTGTCATTCATCTTTAGTGAATGCATTTCCTCATTCATTGCTTCAATCCAATCCCTTGCATTAGCACAATTTGTTGCTTCCTCAAGGGTAGTTGGTTCTTGGCTAGTAGAACTTACTACAACATTTAAAACTAGATTCATATAATTCATTTCAGTACATCTAGTTGGAGGTGTGATAGTTCTTCTTTGTCTATCCCTAACTAAGACATATTGGCTAATCGGTTTGCTCACATATTGTCTCCTTATGTTCTTCTACATTTTCCTCAGTTTCTCCTATGTTACTAGGACGGTTAGTCTCATTTGGCTGCTCAAATGGTAATTCTACCTCAAAACCGATGTTGAATGACTCTCTTTCATCCTCCACCTTTTTCTCCTTTTGCATAAATATCTCTTCTTCCCTAAAGGTGAAGTCTCTTGTCAATAAGAACTTCCTCTCAATAGGATGCCACATTTTGAACCCCTTGACACCCTCTGTAAAGCCTACAAACATACATTTGGCTGCTTTGGCCTTTAACTTTCCCTTATTTTGACGTACAAATCCTACACATTCAAAGACCTTGAGGTTATCTAGGTTAGAAGGATGACCAGTCCACTTTTCCTCAGGTGTAAGCAAATTTGAAGATGTGTGAGGGCACCTATTTAAGGTATACACTATATAGAATGCAACTTCTACCTAAAAACTTTTCCCTAAGATAGCATCAAAGAGCAAACACCTAACCCTTTCCATTATGGTTCTATTTAACCTCTCAGCAACCCCATTTTGTTGAGGTGTATACCTCACTATTCTATGCCTAGTTATAACATTCTCACTACAAAATTTATCAAAATGTTTATTGCAAAACTCAAGCCCATTAGTGGTTCTAAAGTATTTTAACCTTTTAGATGTTTGATTTTCTATCATGACTTTCCATTCTTTAAACTTCCCAAATACTTGGTCCTTAGTTTTAAGAAAGTATATCCAACTTTTCCTAGAAAAATCATCTATAAAGGTTAAAAAATACTTTAAGCCACTAAGGCTTGGTGCAGAAGATGATCCCCATAGGTTAGAATGGACATAGTCCAAAGCTTCTTTAGTGGCGTGCTGAGATTTTGTGAAGCTTTGCCTGGTTACTTTACCTAAAATGCAATACTCACAAAAGGAAATGTGCTCACTGATACCTTTGGGAAGGGTTCCTTGCTTGGACAGAGCTTGCATCCCTTTCTCACTAATATGGGAGAGTCTTTTGTGCCACAAGTCAGCCTCTGTTAAGCTTGATGTTGAAACTGTTTAGGCATTTGTCATCATCTTTACTCCTATATAAAGGTCATTGACCTTCTCATCAACCAACACAACTTTGGAATCCTTGATCAATTCAAGAACTCCACCTTTTCCTCTGCATTCAAACCCAATGGAATCCAACATGCCTAGAGATATCAAGTTTCTCTTGAGCAGAGGTACATGTCTAACATTTATTAGAAGCTTGATTGATCCATCCTTTAGCTTCAAGGACATTGAACCAACTCCCTTTATTCTGGAGGCTTCATTGTTGCCTATGTACATTGATTCTCTATCTATTTCCTTGTAAGTATTAAACCAAGGTCTAAAAGGTGTCATGTGATAGGTACATCTGGAGTCTAGCACCCAATCATGCTTCCTAAGAGGACTGATTTGGTTAGTATGGTTTCTGGTGGAGGCCAAGGCATCAAAGTAAAAATAGCAATCTCTCATCAGTTTTTCCTGAGGCTTCTGGTTGTTTCCCATTCTGATCCTTCTCTTTTTCTTAGTTTTTCCTTTTCAGACTATAGCAATCTCTCATCAGATGATCTTTCTTTTTGCATTAATTGCATCTCAACTTGGTCTTGGGCTTGTATTCTTCACCTAATTGGTTTTTGTTCCCCTTAGACTAGTTTTGCTTGTTCTTCCCTTTGGCAAACAACCTCTCTGCACTAGGTTTCTCCTTCTTGATTGACTGAAGCTCTAACTCTCTTGTTCTTAATACTGAAATGATGGCATCAGTGGTGACTGTTTCTCTGCCATACTTTAGAGCATTCTTCACCTCTTTATAGGCTTCGGGTAGAGAGTTTAATAGCATAAAAGCCTCATTCTCGTTGCCAATTTTCTCTTGAACCCTGAGACTATCCTTTTGAAGTCATCCAAATTGTCTAAAAGAGGCTTGGCAAAATCCATCTTGAACGTGAAGAACTTCTCCCTCAGATACATCTTGTTGGGGAAATCTTTAAGGGCAAAAAACATCTTGTAGGATGTGTCTTAATCAATTACTTGTCTCAGAATACTATCACTAAGATTCAGAACCAGAGTCCCATATGCTGTGAGCTCTATGTCTTCTCTTTCTTGTGCTAATATGGTGGTTGGAAGTGTTGATGAATCCAAAAGGGACTTGTGTGCTCTTTGCTATCCAAGAATGGCTTTGATTTTGGCCTTCCATAGGCCAAAATCACCCTTCCCATCAAAATTCTCGATCTCAAACCTTGCAACGACCATTTTTTATTCGAACGAGTATTGAGTTTTGATTTCTTGAAAATCTTGAAGCTTCAAGAAAGATGACCTTTATGACCTTTAAACACTCTGATACCAATAATTGGTGGGCTGATGACCCTTCACAAGTCCCAAATACTTAAGATCAACCTCGAAGAGATAAAGAAATGGCCCGGATCAATTTTTCCAAATCCTCGATACTCGGAATTCGATGCTCGATTGCTTACTACTCAATCCTTGATTAGAATTCCCTTCTTTGTCTGACTAGTCTTTGTTAAATCCTCGATGCAACTCGATGACAATAGAGTTAATACTCAATCATACTCGACGGTTCTTGAATGATACTCGGTGCAACTCGAAGGTGAAAATATTGTACTCGGAGCTACGCATAGAAATTAATCAATGCACGATTGACTCGATGATCTTGTTACTCGATGCGAATTGAAATGTAAATGATTGACGTGCGATTTTGCAGTAAAGAATTACTCGATGGAACAAGAAAGATAAGGAAGAAGAAAGAGACACGGTGTTTTACGTGGTTCGGCAAGAATGCCTATGTCCATGAAAAGATCTGAAATCTTTTACTTAATGAAGATTGCTTACAGATTTGTTGTTTGCAGGAAACTAAGAAAATGATGATAACTCTCTCTCTATCTATCTAACTATCTATCTATCTCTCTCTCTCTCTCTTTTGAATTTTAAATCAGTGGTATTTATAATTGTTAAAAAAGAGAAGAGGGAAGAGAAAACAATAGGATTACATGGAAACCCTAGTGCAGGGAGAAAAACCACAATATAAAGTCTTTTCTTATTAAAACTGATACACTAAATACATAGGAATTCACTGTATAAATAGACAGTAGGAAGCCCTAGGGGTCTTACACAATTACGTAAATGCCCCTAGGTTAAAAACCCTATTTCCAACACTCCCCCTCAAGTCTGTGCATAGATATCAACAAGCCCCAACTTGCTTACACAATGATTAAAATTTTGTCTCAATAACCCTTTTGTAAGAATATCAACAACTTGTTGATTTGAAGGAATATAAGGGATGCATATGTTTCCACTATCCAACCTCTCCTTAATGTAGTGTCTGTCTATCTCCACATGTTTAGTTCTATCATGTTGAACTAGGTTGTTTGCAATACTGATGGCAGCTTTATTATAATAAAATAATTTCATTAGAAGCTCATTATCTTGCTGGAGATCTGATAATACTTTCTTCAACTAGATTTCTTCATAAATTCCTAGACTCATGGCCCGATACTCTGCCTCAGCACTACTTCTGGCAACAACTCCTTGTTTTTTACTTCTCCAGGTGACTACATTTCCCCAGACAAACGTACAATATCCAGACATAGATCTTCTATCAACAACAGACCCTGCCCAGTCAGAATCAGTGTAAGCTTCAACAAATCGTTTATCAGTTTTCCTGAACATTAGACCTTTACCAAGAGTTCCTTTCAGATACCGAAGAATACGTTCAACTGCTATCATATGATCTTCATAAGGAGCTTGCATGAACTGACTCACAACACTTACTACATAAGAAATATCTAGTCTTGTGTGAGACAAGTATATCAACTTCCCAACTAAACGCTGATACCTTTCTTTATTAATAGGAATTCCATCATTCTTATCACCAATTTTTGCATTGTATTCTACTGGTGTGTCAACAGGTTTACACCCAGTCATACCTGTTTCCTTTAGCAAGTCCAATATATATTTTTGTTGAGAAACTGATATACCCTCTTTTGAGCGAGTCACTTCCATTCCCAAAAAGTATCTTAGCTTTCCGAGGTCTTTAATTTCAAATTCTTTAGCCATCTCTGTTTTTAGTCTTGTGACTTATACATCATCATCCCCAGATAAAACAATATCATCAGCATAGACAATAAGAACATCAATTTTCCTTGATGTTGATCTTCTTACAAAAAGAATGTGATCAGAATGTCCTTAAACATATCCCTATGCTTTCACAAACGTCGTGAACCTGTCAAACCAGGCCATTGGAGACCGTTCCAGTTCGTATAGTGATTTCCTCAATCTACACACTTAATTTTTAAATTGACTCTCGAACCCGGAAGGGGAACTCATATAGACTTCCTCCTCAAGTTCCCCGTTCAAAAAAGAATTTTTAACATCAATTTAGTGTAGGGGCCAATCTTTATTCACAGCTACTGACAGAAGCACTCGAATCGTGTTAAGTTTAGCCACAAGTGAAAACGTCTCAGAATAATCCACTCCATATGTTTGGGTGAAACCACTTGCAACAAGTCTAGCCTTGTATCGGTCAATCGTCCCATCTGACTTGTACTTTATAAAAAACACCTATTTACATCCTACTGTTTTGTGCCCTTCAAGCAGAGTCACCGGTTCCCAGGTTTTATTCTTTTCTAGAGCTCTCATTTCTTCCATAACAGCAGACCGCCATTCTGGTTTTTTTATTGCAACACTTATGTTATCTGGAACCACTTCAGTGTCCAAGCTAGTAGTAAAAGCCTTGAACTCGGATGTCAGATTACTATACATCATGTAACTATGCATAGGATATTTAGTACATGAACAGGTACCTTTCCTCAGGGCTATAGGAAGATCAAGTGATGCATCACGTTCTTTCAACTCTTCAAGCTTCTCACCATGATTTACTATCTGTGTATCAGAAACTTCAGTAGTAACTTCCACATCATCATCAGCACGAACTATTTCATCCTCCGTAACTTCGATCATTCCATCCTCTACAATTTCCCTTTCTATTACTCTCTTAGTATCACTGCTTCCTTCCCCCTTGTCATGCCTGCCTTCATCATCCTCCATACATAAATCAACATCATTAGGAATACACGTACCTGGACCTGATGACAGGTCTGACTTCTGCACTGGAGCCGACAGTTCTGGTTCAACAGGTGCCACTGCTTCCTTCCTGAGATTCTTCCTGTAGTACATTTTCCAAGGAACTTGATTGGTAGGAAGAACCAGACTATCATGATCAGGATTAGGTTTAGACAAGGTTTGAATAGGTGTTGACTCTAAAGGAATAACATAAGAGGACCAGTTAGTCTCTTTTTCATTTATGTTCTCCCCTTGAAGATGATTAACGGGAAAGAACGGCTGATCCTCAAGAAAGGTGACATCCATAGAGACATGGTACTTTCGAGATGACGGATGATAGCACTTATATCCACGTTGATGGAGTGGATATCCAACAAAGACACACTTCTGAGCATGAGAAGAAAATTTCGTGCGGTTTGGACCATGGAAGTGAATAAACACAACATAACCAAAAACCGGAAGAGAAATATCAGAGATCAACCGAGTAGTAGGAAAAGACTCTTTAAGCAACTATAAAAAGGTATGAAGATTAAGAATACGAGAGGGCATCCGATTAATGAAATAAGCAGCAGTAAGAACTGCATCTCCCCAAAGGTATGGCAGAAGGGTGGCGGATAACATAAGAGATCGGGCTACTTCAATCAGATGCCGATTTTTACGCTCAGCTACTCCATTTTGTTGTGGAGTGTAAGCACACGAACTCTGGTGAACAATACCTTTAAAGTCAAGAAATTTTCTAAAAGAGGCATTAAAGAACTCTCGCCCATTATCACTTCTTAAAATCCCAATCTTTGTTTTAAATTGATTTTTTAGTTGTGTAAAACTGTTGGAAAACAGAGGACACTTCAGATTTATCAGTGAGCAGGAAAACCCAGGTGAGACGGGTGTGATCATCTATAAATGTGACAAACCACTGTTTTCCCATGGAAGTAGTAATCGATGAGGGACCCCATACATCACTATGAACAAGAGAAAAAGGACTCGAGGGTTTATAAGGCTGATAATGAAAAAAACACGATGTTGCTTGGCATGAATACAAACATCACAATTAAAAGAAGAAGTACTAGTATTACGAAATAAATGAGGAAATAAGTATTTCATATATTGAAAATTCGAATGTCCTAAGCGAAAATGCCATAACATAACATCATTTTCAGAAACAAAGAAATTTAAAGACACAAACCCCGATTGGTGATCATTCCTAGAGGAAGCCTCGTCTGAAAGGAAGTAGAGTCCCCTATTGTGCCGGGCAGTGCCAATCGTCATCCCCGATTTAAGGTCCTAAAATAAAACTAAATCAGGTGAGAAAATCGCCTTACACCTCAAATCTCTTGTTAGTTTACTGACAGATAACAGATTATATGATATTTTAGGCACATGTAAGGTATCATGTAGAATTAAACCATGAAATGGAGAGATATTGCCTTTTCCTGCAATAGAGGCAAAAGACCCATTTGCAATTCGAATCCTATCATTACCGACACACGGATTATATGACATAAATAACTCTGAGGAACTCGTAAGATGATCAGTAGCCCCTGAATCCACAATCCATGGTTTCTTACCATTCACACTAATTAGGCCAAAAGAAGGAAAATTACCTGACTGTGCAATTGCACTAACCCTAACGATACTTGAACTGTGTTTACCGTCACCAGGAGATTTCTTTTGAGTTTGGTCATCAACCAAATCACTTGCCAGGACACGACTAGTATTAGATTTTTCGTGAGATTTTCGTCGTCTGCCATTTGGGGGCTTCCCTTGTAATTTCCAACATTGATCCTTTGTATGCCAAAGCTTTTTACAATGTTCACAAATGGGAGGAGGTTTCTTATCACCATCAGTACCAGACGGCTTGGCAACAAAAGCAGCTACATCAGTAGTTTAGGTGGTATTATTCATGGCACACAACCGATCTTCTTCCAGCCGGATTTTAGAACAGACTTCTCGAAATGAAGGAATCGGGCACTGGCCTAAGATCCGACTACGAACCCTATCAAACTTTGGATTTAATCCAGCCAAAAACACATAAACACGATCTGCTTCTTCAATCTTCAAATATTGGGCCCCATCCTGTGGACAATTCCAGACAATTTCTCTACGCAAGTCCATTTCCTGCCACAGCATCAACAGTTTGTTAAAATAAGAGGTAACATCCATAGACCCTTGTTTGGATTCATGAACCTGATTATGGAATGTATATAGCCGAAAGGCATTCTGTTGTTTAGAATATAGATCTTGCGCCGCCTCCCAGATATCCTTGGTTGTGGCAGCATACAATAACGGTCTTCCTATCTGGGGTTCCATACTGTTCATCAAGACAGAACGTAGCACAAATCTTCTCCTTTCCAAATTCATTCTTGTGGATAACGTGGGACCGATTTTGGAATTTCACCTATCAAATATCCAAAATTGTGGCGCCCTTCCAAGGCCATCCGGATCGATTGAGACCAAGAAAAATAGTTCTGGCCATTTAATTTTTCTCCGACGATAAATCTTGCAGAATTACCCATCGAACCAGATAAGTAGGAAACATTAGGCACTATAGGTAATAAGTTTACCAGATTTTCTGAATAAACCAGTTGAGGATTTGCACCGAACACATATCCAGATCAGAAATCTGTTGTTGCAGGTAAGCCAACTGTTGTCTTACATCATCTGGGTAACGAGTTGAACCATAATTTATCGAAACAGGTAGTGGTTTCTTGAGACCTCGGTTGTTGGATGTGAAAAAACCATCGGTTCGACTATTGAAGGAAACCGGATCACCAGGTCGGGCTGGATGGGTCGAAAATGATTCGGCTGGTGCAAAAAACTGGGTAGAAGAGCTTTCGGGTTAGACAGATGAGCTCTCGGGTCATGGGTCGGATCGCGGTTTAAAATGAAGGGAACGCGGGTCGGACTGAAACACAACGTTCTGCCTCTGGTCGGATCGGTTCGAGTTGTTGGATCGGTTCAGGTCGAAATTAAAATCAAAATATTGGTGGTTGTTTTGCCCTGGTTCAACCCGAACCGGTCCGGTTTGCTCCAGACCGGTACTAACCCTAATTTAATCCTCCCCCATCTACTCCTCACCCCCGATACTACTTCCTCTGTCTTAATAATTCCGATCAACGTCAACACCTCCTCGCGGCTAGCTTGTTCCTCATGTCTGAGACCATCGAATCTGCTGTGACCGCCGTCGACTCTGCCTGATCGTGATAGCTCCGATCGGGAATCGAAGGTTCCTTACGGCTGGCTCCAGCTCCGATCGAATTCTGACTTGTTTCAGAATAGTGATACCTGGTTGGCTGAGGATGATTTTCCAAGGATTGTACCTAAACGGTAGATATTAATTCCAGTAGAGCATCCTGAAAACATTTCTTTACCGCTACTTGGATTTCCGTTCTTATGTCGAAACTTGAAGACCCATCAACAGAGGAGGATTGAGGTTGATTCTCTTCCATAACAACTAGGTTTTCGTCACCGCACTATGATACCATGTTAAAAAGAGAAGATGGAAGAGAAAACAACAGGATTACGTGGAAACCCTAGTGTAGGGAGAAAAACCACGATATAAAGTCTTTTCTTATTAAAACTGATACACTAAATACACAGGGACTCACTGTATAAATAGACAGTAGGAAACCCTAGGGGTCTTACACAATTACATAAATGCCCTTAGGTTAAAAACCCTATTTCCAACAATAATGATATACCAACTGACCGTTACATATGTTAGTTACAAACAAACAGAAATCTGATGGTATTTGAGTCAAAACTTCTTCACTCATAAACAACTTAAACAACTATTACCAAGATCAATACGTTATCCCAAAAAAAAAATGGATTCAAAAGGAGAACATAAACATGAAAAAAATCAAAACATGAAAATTGGAGGCCGATGAGCTACATGAGAATGTTGCCTAGGGTTGCACAATGATACAAAAGAACAACGATCCTTAAAGGATCAATATAGAAGAAATAAAAGAACATATTAACAAAAGTATGAAAAAATGCAAAAGAGAAAATCCACTTCTATTTGCTTATGAGTTATCAATCAAGTTATGACTTGTTCTTAAGCAACTTTGATTCAAGATCTCCAAGAAACCACAAAAAAAAAAAAAAAAAAAAAAAAAAAAAAATCATTAACAAAGAAACATCAAGACTTGGATCATGGGTTATCTTATAATAACAAAACAATCAAAAATCCAATTTGTTCCTTTCATTAAGAATAACAACAACAACAACAACAAAAAAAAAAAAAAAAAAAAAGCAAACAACCAAACCCAAGTTCTTGTAACTAGCAGCTAGTAGAACACTAAAATTTGCATAACATTCGAAAAGGAAAACAAATGATTAAAAACCTGTTGTCAATCGAATTTGGAAAATTTAAGCAAAGTTTCAGAACCTAAAACTTACCAAAGATAACTTGGGTTCTAGCTAGAAATTGTTCGAGTTTGAACCAATCCAAAACTACAAAAAGAAGCTGCAAGCATTAGGGGCAATTATAAAAACACCTCAAAAAGAGTTAAAAAAGATATAAAGAGTATTATAACCCATTAAACTTCACTACAACGACTCGAATGCGTTTTATAAAGTGTTTAAATTGGTTTAAACTCGCAAATCTACCTCCTTAATATGGGAATTCCAGAAAGTGGTAGATCAAAGAGTGGATATGCAATCCAATTTGATTAGGCATCAATCATACCTAAAAGGATAACTGGTTTTCTACTTGGTAGTTAGGTCATAAATGAATAATAAGCTGAATGAACTCTTATCAAAGAGAACCTATGAGTGGAAGCAAGATCGTTTCAAATTCATTGTGACAGAAATACGAACATTCACAAACATACATACAAGTTATGCATCACAGAATAAATTACGACATGCTTTTAACATATTAAATACAAAAGAACAAGAGACTCATCTTTGAAGAACTTTTCTTCTCTTGATCTCTTGCTCTCGTCAAGAATAGTCCTTCTAACTGTCGCTGCAACGTCAAGCAATCATCTACTAAATCTCACTATTACTCAGCAAACAAACCGTCTTCTACACGAACAAATAGTAACTTAGACACCACCACTCAGTGACCTTGGTATTCTCGGAGTGAGAATCCAGGAGGTGTGGGCTCTGTTGGATTTGATAGAGGGAAGGAGAAAACACGATCGTATTCAACGACCGAGCAAGTGGGAGAGATTTTGTGTCTATCGTATAGACGGATGCTTGATCATTTAGAAAAAGGTGCGTGATCATTTAGGTAATTGGGTATGATCGTTTAGACGATTGTTTAGGTAATCTCGCTCTCGCATGCCATCGTTTAGTAAAAACTATACGATCGTTTAGGTAGACTACACGTATACACGATCGTTTAGGAAAACTTAAGCTATCGTGTAGGCTCTTGTTAGCTATACGATGGGCAATGTACAATTTTGAAGCGATTATCTGATTCATCAGCAAAATGAAAACAATTTTCATTTTATCCTTTAGTTATGAAAATTGAATGCAACCTCCCACTTTCACGCACGGTTATGGAGAAAACCACCAACAATTATCTCATAATTTTTTAATTATAAATAAATATAATAACTAACTTATCATATTATATTTATAACCTATAGTTTTAATATCACATCATATGCAACATATAAACCATAGTCTTTTTCTCCTTTACTTGATATAAATCATATTTATATCATTTTCCTCTAATTAGTGTATCTCGTACATCATGTCAACTATATCATATATAATTGACCAGTTTAATTATATCATATATAATCAAACTTTCTTTCGTCAATTTGAACACTTAAAACTGACCCAAAAACTGATTCTCAACTTGAATCCATTGAACTACCAAGGGGACCTTATGAACTTATGGCTTGAAGCTCCAACAGTATGTGAATAGCTGACTAAACTATTTAGCCACGAGATCCACCATCCATTAATTACCAGGCACTCCACTAAAGACCAAAAGTTGCACTTTTCTCACCACAAATATATTTCCGTATCCATCGGATATAACCAGTCAACAGTACGATAACCCTTCACAGATGCTCGTAAGTATAACTGATCCAATTTACTGTTTTGCCCCTGTAGTTACATCTAACTCCTTAAGTACCATTGATCCCTCTAATGAACAATACAACATAGTCCTACTATGTGTGGATACCTCTCGGGCCATGAGAAAATGTGCAGTGTCACATCGTTCAAGTCCTGAAAGCAGCCATTAAGGGAGCAATCTATCTACTTACCTCTGCTTCGGGGAAGAAATGAATTCCATCTTATGTAGCTGAGTTCCCAACTCCTAAATCAGAGGAATCCCCAAAGTGGTAGGTTTGAGTCGGCAATCTGGCCACTCGCACCCATGCAAATCAAAGGGTCGCCCTCAAAGACAGAAGTTCCCAACTCACTCAGGATTGATGTCATGTTACCTATGGTCATTCTAGTGAAGTAAAGTCTCTATCATGAACGACGTTATATAACGAGACTATAACACTTCGTGGTCCGATCTTATACAAACTCCTTTGTATAGGATGCCCCCGCTCACATGTCTCCACATGAATGATCACAATCAGACCATTTGTAGCATGTCACAATACTTATAACAATCTACAAAGCGAGTCGCATCCGTAGTGTCACCAGGATAAGATTTTCCTCCTATATCCATATACTATAGATCATTTTGGTTATCACTTAAGGCATGATCTACCTATATGTCTCTACATACATGCTTAAGTTACAACGATAATCAGGGATCTTAGTTTATTGGTTTATGGTAAAGCAATTAAAACATCTCATGTTTCATAAACAATAGTGAAGAAAATATCATATATTATTACATCACAAGCATTTGTTCAATACAATGTTTACAAACTACAGGACCCAACGAGAGTTTAAGACATCAACCCCAACATAAGCATCCAACTCTTTCACCTTCAACAAATTTATAGGCAAACCAGCAATTTATGCATAAAAAATGAGTGCTTCATACTAAGTGCTAATATTAGGATTGTTAAAAAAGGTTCCTATTCTTCAGTTGGCATCATAAGAAATTTTAAACCTCTTAACTTCTTACAATTTTTGCTCATAAGAAGTACCCAATCAAAGTTTCATCAAATCGAAACCAACAAACCTTTAATTCTAACTTCAAAGTTAGAAACCTCACTCTCTCTCTATATATATATATATTGTTGATTTTTATATCCTAAAACTCGTGGTTTGTAAACAATGAACTAAATCGATAAAGTTGTTATTGAATATATGAACTGTTTATTTTGTTTTAGAAATAAATCCAATAAACTAAAAGATCCATGACTATTTCATGAGTACTTGAACTTATGTGGAGATATAAGAGTGGATCAGGTTTAAATAAATAGTCGAAATGATCTATACTATACAAATAAGGTTGGGTGCCTTATCCTGGTAATACTATTAGATGCGACCCACTCTGTAATTGTTATAGTTTGTTGTAAAATGTTACAAACAAAGTGATCCTGATTCGTTCATGTATTGACATGAGGAGCGGAGGCATCTTATGCAATGAGTTTGTATAAGATCGAACCAAGATTTAAGTCACTCTTACTTTATAATGTTGTTTACTGTTTAAGACTGACTATATCAAAACGATGACCTAGGTAACTTGACCTTAATTCTAAGCTACTATGAACTCCTGTTTATTTAGAATTATCCTTAGATTTGCATGGGTGAGGGTTGGCTCAACAGCGCCGGCTCAATAAGCCTCTCATTTTAGGGGTAAGACTAGGTAGATAGCTAGGGATATAGGGTGCAAGATGGAATTCACTCCTACCTACTTTTAGAGACAGTAGAGAGGTTGTTCCCTTAAGTGCTGACTCCGGATCTTGAACAAGGGACCCTACCCTCTCATTGGCCCAGAAGGGACTCACTTTAGCGATTGGATCACAAACCAATTATTCATTAGAGGATCAGTAGAACTTAAAGAGCAAGATATAATTTCAGGGGTAAAACAACTTTTGGCCCAACCGTTATTACGAACAACCTATGAAGGGTTAACTTACTAATCATGGTTATATCGAGTGGACATAATATATCTATAGTGAGGAGTGCAACTATTGGACTTTGGTGGAGTGATCCGGTAATTAATGAATGGTGGTTAATTAGGTTAAAAAGTTTAGCTGGTTAATCATGGATTGTTGGAGCCAGCCCATGATCTGTAGGTCCATGAGGTCTCCCTACTAGCTCATATCGGACTAAACCTTATAACAACGTGGAACGAATTTAAAGTGTTCAAATTTGATTTTTAGAGCAATGCATTAAATATATACAATATATTTAACCGAATGTTTAATTGTGAATTAAACATAAAGAGAGAGAAAATAGGAGATATTTAAATAAGATTTAAATATCAAGATTATGAATAGGGTTTATATAAATTGAGATTAGTGCTGGATTTAATATTAAATTAAATTAATTAAATTGTTTAATTAATTATTTAATATTAATTTAATTTTAAATTTGTTTATTAGTATTAATTTTGAAATTAAATGGGATTGGTCAAAATTGCATTAAAAATCAAATTATTGACTAAGTAAAAAATGCAATGAAAGTCAAATAGTTGACTTTTGATTTTTGAAAGTCAAAATGTCTAGTTTGTTGACTTTGGACTTTGAGAGTCAAACTTTGACCAAGTTAATGGAAAGATCCAACATTTATGAGTGGAAAATTCTAACTATTGTATTGCTAAATGTTGTCTTCATTTGAAGACACTTGCCCCACTAAATCCCACTTTGAGTTAGTGAATTTTTTAGTGTCAAATTCTCATCAAATTCAAAGTTGCATGTTTTACATGTATCTTTAAAAGGGAGTGTTTATTGAATTTAAAAAACTCTTGGCCATAGTGAAATTGGATGAGATAATTTCTTAACAATTTTCTCTCTAGGTCTTAACTTTTTTCCTCTCCAAGTTAGCCACTCATCGGATCCCACCATCCCGTTCTACAACCGAAGAATAGTTGGGAAGACTCTCGTGGTGGTCTATGAGCTATTCGTGAGGAGATGGGAGCTAATTTGAAGAAGATTCAAAGTGTACAAATGTTGTATTCTTTTCCCCCTTTTATTTGTTTCATTTGCATGCTTATCTTTGTAATCAACCTAATTCGTACTTTAGATCCATTTTCCTTCCGTCGCGCATGTGTTCGTTCCATCATATATATATATATATATATATATATATATAAAATACAAAAACTACAAACCCACCACCATAGGAGGAAGAACATTGCTTAGACTTCTTCAAGCCATCATTAGTATTTAATCCAACTTGTAGCCTCCCTCTCTTGGCTTGAAATTCTTTAAATTTAAACACTCAGTAATCACAACTATAGAAAGAAGTCAAACAGTTATCTAAAATCCAATTATATGCTTCAGATTTTTAGCCATTATAAGCACAAAACATAGACACATAATAAACCAAAAAGAAAAAACTCTATTGAAGTACAACATGACATCTCAAGGAGGCTAATTTCTACCTTTTGACAAATAACCAAGTAAAATTAGTCAGCTTCAGAAGCAAACATTTGAATAAATCAAGAGGGAACATATTCTTTATGTTCTGTAAGCTTTATTTCATTGTAAACCTATAAGCTAAGTACTCTTAATAAGAATTTCAACTTACTTTCTAACTTAGACCTTTATAGCTTTATCATATCCTGCTATATAGAAATTTATAACTTATTAAGTGAGAAATTACCATACTACAAACATAACTACTTTAAAGATATATTGGAAATGTTCTAAAACTCGCAGTTCATAAATGTTAACATATTCTATTTATTGATAGAGTAAACTAACATACAACGAAAGAATCAGAATCAATAAACACTCTAATTACACTTAATTTGAGTTAAAAAAACATGCTAAAAGCAAATTTTGCAGAGAAAGGATTTCATGAGATATAACCTTTGATGAATCTCTTCAAAACCAGTTTCTCTCCACGAATTAGGTCTTTAAATTAGCTAAAAACCACCATAGAGACCTTTTTTACTAATCTCTAACTCAGATTGAGAGGTGGAATCTCTGAATTTGAATAAGAGTGAAGAGGGTTTAAAGAGTTTCTGGTAGAGCAGAGTTTTAGCATAAAATTTGAATGCATGGGTCATCCATTGAAGTTCAAATCTTCGATTTATACAGATATACCATGCAGATTTGAGTAAAAGGTTGCTACCAAGTTGTATGAGGTATTTAATTGAGTAGGAAAATCCACCACTTTCTATTTTAAAAAACAATTTATTAACTTAATTTGATTAATTAATTTAAATTAAAAACTGATTTTTCAAAATTCAATTTTTAATTTAATTTTCATAATTTTGAATTTTCAAAGAAAACAAAAAACTAACTAATCAAATGAACAAATTTCAAAATTGAATAAAATTGGATATTTAATTAAACTAATTGAATTAATTCAATTTAATATAAAAAAATATTTCACCTCATCAAACATTTAAATTATTATTTAAATATTTTTTCTCTCCAATTTTGTTTAATTTCAACAAAATTAAACGTTTCAATTGTATCAAATACAATTAATGGAAACCCTAATTGAATTTGAACACTTCAAATTCAAAACCCTAATTTCAAATCTCAACTTTTCAAATCTACTCAGTTCACTAATCCGAGATAATTTTACGAGCTAGTAGAGGGACCTTATGGACCTACAGATCATGAGCTCCAATTGGCTAAACTCTTTAGACCGAATCAATCAATATTTGTTAACTACCGGGACACACCACTATAGCTCGATAGTTGCACTCTCCTCACTTTAGATATATCCCTGTCCATTTTAACCATAATCAATAAGTCAATCATTCACAGGTTGTTCGTATTTACAGCTAGGTCAAAATTATTATTTTACTCTTGTAAATACATCTTGCTCCTCAAGTTCCCACTGATCTTCTATGGAATAATTTGGTTTATAGTCCAACTAATAAACCAAGACCCTCTCGATTATGAGAGGGCGGGATCTCGTTGTTCAAAACCAGAAATCAGTACTTAAGAGAACAACTTATTTGCTAACCCTAAGTCGGGTAAGAGTGAATTCCATCTTGTTGAACTATGTCTCCAGCTATCTATCTAGTCTTATCCCAAAATGGAGGCTTTTTTAGCAGTGTTATTAGACTACTCTCATCTATGCAGATCAAAGGATTCTCGAATAAAAAAGAGTTCATAGTTAGCTCATGATTAAGATCGAGTTACCCTAGGTCATTGAATTTGAAATAGTCAGTTTTAATAATAATCAATTGTTATAAAGAAAAATGACTATTTCGAGGTCTGGTCTTACGCAAACTTGTTGCATAGAATGCCCATCCTCGCATGTCTCCACGTGAACGATTTTGGGATCACATCGTTTCTATCCGTATACAAAGTGGACCGCATTCAATAGTGTTAGCAGGATGAGGTACCCAATCTTACCCAATATTTATAGACCATTTTGACTATATACTAAAACTCGATCCACTTTTATGTCTCCACATAAATTTAAAGTATTCATATTATAGCCATGAATTCGTTTATTGCATTTTTATAACAGAATGCAATATCAATAATAATTTTTTAAATAAAATACTCAATAATACTTTTATTGATAAATAGAATATATTAACATTTACGAACTACGAGTTTTAAGACATTCCCAACAAGATAACCCTCCAACAGTAAAATCGTGGATGGCCAAACAAGAGCTATCCTACCCTTGACAAACAAACCAAACCCCTGCCTAATCGAATTAACTTTTTCTCTCTCATGGGCCAGGTGCAGGAAGCATTCTCTTATTATCCTGCCATTTTCCGTTTCTAACAGTCCTATTAGTCCAATGCATCTGGGCTTATCATCATGTTCTCTATCAGCCGCTACAGTGTTACATAAATGATGTATTGTTCACCCACAAAAACTAATTTTCATATCAATTTATCATATCTAACCAATAACTAAGAGCCTATAAGCATGCTTGTAATGGTCTTTGAAATTTTTTTACACCAAAGTAAAATCTAATATGTCGTTAGAGTTCAATATTTAACAAAAGAAAAAAAAAATGTAGCAGAAACAATGTTATAAAAAAACAGGTAAACTATACTTCCCTTTCATGGAGAGAAAACGATGATGCTGCACACAGAGAGAGAGGCGTTGATGTTTGTGATGTCCATGAAGTTAATGTTTTGATGGGGTATTTTATCCATTTCTCCAAAACTACGATTTCACTAAATACTTCGATGGGACATTTTATCGAACACATGATCGTTTTTAAGAAGTTAATGCTAACACTTGGAAAGGAACATTTTATTACACACTTCAAATCCAGTCATTCTCAATGATCAAAATTAGTTGAAGAAGAAAAGGAAAATTAGTGTTTAGAAACAAAACAGACATTAAATATTAGAGTTTTATGTTAACAAAGATTGCGATAAGAAGATTGGTTACCCATGTGATTGATCTCATCTCTCCCTTTGAAGAAAAGGAAAAGTTAGTAACGATCGTACATCAAGCTTCAATTCGGCAGTAAATGACGACCACTAAATCAAAGCAGATTTCATAGAATTTGGAGTAAAAAAAAAAGCATGAAAAATGTAGAATAAGGAAGAAGTAAAAGATATAGATATGATTCAAAAGAGAGAGAAAAGAGTGAGATCAAGGAGAGAAATGAACCACCTGCAGTGGAGACAAAGGTCTGGGCGTCGACTAAGACGAACAGCGCTGCTGGACTACGCTGACAGACGATGATCGACGGCTCTGATCGACAATGAACGTACGAGCAATATGCTGGACTGGCGTGGACGGACGTGGGTGATCAGCGGCTGACAAAATGCAACTAATGGCATGACTCATGCAGATGGAGGTGGTTGACGAGATATATGAAATGAAAATGGACGCTTCCTTTTTTCTTCTTTATTTTTCCTATTGTGTAACCCTAATTTTTTTACTAAAAATGAAGATTGAGAGGGAAATAAAAATGGAAGAGAGAGGGAAACAAAAAAAAATAAAGATTAAAAAATTGTTTGGAATCCAAAAGAGAGGGTCACATATAATGTCAGTTTTAAACCGACATTATAGGTACGTCTACAATGACGATTTAAAACTGACATTAAAAATTCATTTTTTTAAAAAAAAAAATTGATATTGTACATCTATTTTTAGTTTTTTCAACCGACATCAAAGTCCAAATTTCTTGTAGTGGCACATATATCTTATACCTTTCAAAATAATTTTTAAATGATTTAAGTGAAATGGTATCATGTGTAATTTTATTTTAAAAGTTGTTTGAGATTGATTTTATTTTCTTTCCTATCGTTTTATTTCAAATTTAATTTTCAATATAAGAAAATTAAATTTTGTATAGTGCTGTAACTGTGAGGTGGGGATTCATATTTTTTAATTTTACCAATTAAGATAGTTTTAGATTCTTTTAGCTAAACTTTTTAGTTTTTGTTACTAATTTTTAATCCATAAAACAATTTTATGTTGAATTTACAAATGTGCATGGATAACCTATTATAGAATTTATATAGGTTTAGTTTTAGTTTATTTGTGCCCTGAAAAAATTTAAAGTGAAGTTAATTTGTATAAAAACATTAAATGAACAGACTTATGAACAAAAGTAAATATAAGACTTATGATAAACTTAGCCAAGCTCAATTAGTTTATTTTAATACATTTTAATATTTATTGCAGCAATAAAGTTGTCCACTTATTTTTTTTTAATTATTTTTTAGTAACAATGCAATCACTAACTCATTCTATAAATTTTCAATGTGTATGCTAATTATTTAACATGATATATTATTTTTTTAAAAAAAACAAACTTTGAATACACATATGACCAAAGTTATTTTTTAAAAATAAATATAAGCGTTTCATTTTTTTTTTCTTTTTCTTTTTTTAAGTTTTATGTTTGAGGTTATGCTTATCTATTGAGTATTAACATACTTCATCTATTAATTTCAAAAACTCTTTTTTAAACAATTTTAGCCAAATTTATAAATGCAAATATTTTAGTTCACAAAATTAAAATATTATAGAGTGAGAGACGTAGGTAGTTAAAATTTTCAAACATTTTTGTCAAACAATTTTAAATTTATTTATTTTCACTCCCTACAATTTTAATATTTTGTTTAAATTAATTGTTTTAAATAGTAGAATTGCTGAAAATATTTTTAAATATAGTATAATGTCATTGTCTATAAGTGACAAACCACGATATATATCTATTACCAATATCAATAGATGTCTATCACAATTTATTATTGATAGATAGTAAAAATTTTGATATATTTAAAATTGTTTGTCTTATTTTCTAACTTTTTTTTGTTTGAATTGAAACATTCTAAACTATCTCTTTAAAAATTGAAGTTTTAAAGAGAGGAATAAATTCTTTTAGCAATACACGTTTTAAATATCGATCTACTTAACCCAAAATATTGTTTTGTACAAAAAAGTTTGTTCACTTTAAAATTCTATTTTCAAGCTCTAGTTTATCTCTCTCTATTTTTTCCTTTTTTAAAAAAAACATCAAAAAACAATTATGAAAACAAGTTGGGTTTTCTGTTTTTGAAATGCTAAGAATAGATATTAAACATATAGTTTGTTTATTTATTTTAAATAGAAAAAAAAAGTTGAAAACGAAAAATATAAATAGTTATCAAACCTAGTCTAAATTATCATTTTAATTAATGTTTTTATGACTATTTTGTAGTTTTGATGGGTGAAGTACAAATTTTGATGCATGTTTGATTTTTTACCCAAAATACTATATTATTTTTTTAATTATATAATTTGTACAATTATATTTAATTATTGTAGTGGCAATTCGGTAATTTTGATGCACCATGCAAGTTAACATTGGAGGGCATTTTTGTATATAGAATATAACTAATATGTTGAAAACAAATCTCGATCAATACATACCTGTCTACCCTTAAATCTTATTTAGGGACTGTTTGGGGCGTGAGATTATGTGGAGAGTTCTGATCGAATATGAATGATCAAATATACAATACACAGAAGAAAAATGACGGTGAGATACGAATCACGATCCAAAAATGGGTCCACAAACAATTAAAATATGTGAGATAAGATAATGGGCCTCCAAAATTGAGTTGATATATGATGTGGGGATATACCATCTCATTTTTTTTTATCTCCTTTTGGTTTTTTTGCCATATCATACTGGCACGTGCGGTGGGCCTCTCTTTCTCTCCCTCATCTATTTCATTCATAAAAATAGAAAGGTGTGTTCTAATTCTTCGGGTGGAAGATTGATTAAAAGCTAGAGATGTTTGTGGATTGGATAGGATTTGGTAGATTTTTTTTTAATCTAATTTAATTGTTTGGATGGTAAATTTTTTGAACTCAAATAAAAAAAATAAAAATAAAAGTAGTACAATCAAAACATAATTAAGCTTCTAAAATTGAGGGTAGTCTTCAATACACTGAATTTATAACAGCTAATTTAGTGAGTGTTTTGTAGCACCAATAAAATTTATTAACTATCAAGAATAAACAATTACATGACAAGAGTCGTTTGGTTTAAGGTTTTAAAGTTGTTCAGGAATTATGTATGTCTACTCATAAGATCGTTGAAAATCAAGAATTACGTGTTTGGTTGTATATGAGAATATTATCAATATTTTATGATAATAAATTAGTTTTATATTTTATTTATAAAATTAATCATAGACCCATCTGTAGAACCTGGATAGATTAATTGATAAACAATAAATTTAATTCAAAGATTCGGGCCAAATTAATTATTTAACTATCGAATAATAATATTAATTAAATTATTAATTACAAATATTTATAAAATTAGTAATTTTTAATTAAATTACTTGATTACAATCAATCAATTTGATGAATGTATATAAATATGATACATTAATTAATAAAACAATCAAAATCAATTTTAAGAAATAAATGTAACATTTTATGGTTAAGAAATAATGAATTATAATTAATTAATCACAAACTAACTATGATTATTAAAAAACAATCTCATAAAATCGTAATCATAATGATAATTAATTAATTACATATTTTTTAGAATAGAAAATTAACCACATATATAATTTATTATAAATTAATATTATTAATGCATCGATTCTTTATGGTTTATTATATAATTAATTAAATAATTTATGAATAAATTCAAATATTATAATTTAAAATTTAATATAATTTATAAATTATAAATTATAAGTTTAATATTTATATATTAAATAATTTTAATAATATAAAATAAAAGAATAAATTCATGTATTAAAAGAGGAAGGATTGAACACGAAGAAAACCTACCGTTTTGTATGGATATCATCATGAGGATAAAAAAGCATGAGAATAACTTATTTTCATCCTAATTATCTCAATCCAAACGTCCCTTAAAGAAATCGACAAATTCATAATTCACTAAAAATAAAAGCTACAAAATTGTCCAAAAATATTTTAGAGTTGTTTTTAAATATAGAAAAATGAACTAAAATATTTACAAAATATAACAAAATTTTAGAAGTATCAATGATAGATACAGATAGATATTGATAGACTTGTATCTATCAACGTCATCATTGATAATTCTAAATTTTGTCTATATATTGTAAATATTTTCAACAATTTTACCATTTTAAAATAATTTTATAATATTTTATGTAATTTTTATATTATCAAAATTAATTTCGATGTTACCTTTTAAATCACCAGAACAAAAACAAAAGCCAAGGGCAGTAGCGGGTTTAAAATAAGAAATTTACATAAGAATATGGGGCCATTTACTAATTATAAAAAAGTTAAGGACTCCGACCTAAATTCGTCGGGGATATAAAGCATTCCGTAGTACCAGAAACCCAAAATATCTGCACCTTGAAGAGAGAAACCCGTTGGGCTGCTAGCTAGGGTTTTTTCTGGTCCGTGCATCATCGGCTCCGATCTGTTCGTATGTCTCTTCGAATTCATTTTTCTTTAATGGATTTTCATGCCTGCTTCAAGTAAATTATCATCTTGAAAGATATTTTCCCCCCTCAAGCCTCCGGTCATTTTCCTGATATCGGATTGTTGACCCTAGGGCCAATGCTCGATTTTTCTGTAATTGAATTCGAGAAGCAACCATTCTTTGAACGGTTTCTTCTGAGAAGTTCTGTTTGTGTGTTTTTATATACTTTTAGGAGGATAATGTGTGAATTAGTGTATTGTATTGTCTTTTTGTTCTTTAATGGACGATGTCATGTAGCTGATCTTGAGTTTATTTTTGGGCTACTTGTTTGATTCTTTATGTGATTGACAGGTTTCCTGAAAAGAAATGTCTCGTGTATATGTTGGGAATTTGGATCCAAGGGTCTCTGAGCGCGAGCTTGAAGATGAATTTCGTGTGTTTGGTGTTATTCGAAGGTGTGGAATATTTTAAATTCGTGGCTAACGGTTTGTTTTTTCTTCTTCAATTGTTGAAACGCCATCTGCTAGACAAGATAATACATATTCTTTGGTTATTTGTGTTGAAATAATATGGTCTAGGTACATACCTATATGCGGCAAATTTAAACACTTACATTCTTGGTAAATTTTATTACCAGCCACTCTACTTGGCTTAGTGCCATAAAATCTATGCTTTCAAGAATTCCAAACATCAACCGAAGTCCTCAACTACCAACCTTTTGGCCGTTGCCATGCACATTTACATGAAGTTAGATTATAAATATTTGACATAAAATTTGCCTTAGAAGGTCCAATTTACATTCGGAAGCTAATACCAAATAAGTTTGATGCTATTTTGGTCATCTGGTGGACATTAGCATACTGCTGGGAAATTGATAAAGTTCATGCGCAAGGGACCTGCAACTTAGTCCCATAATACTATGTACTTAATATTTATGGATTGGGTATTCAACTGGATTTAAGACCTCAACTTCTAATTTTCAAGGTTTCACTGGGCTGGGTCAAGATCTCTTTTCATCGTATCTGCTTTTTGCCTTTTTGGTGGTAGCTATTAAGAATAGGAGCTAATAATCGTAATGCCTGTCTCTAGATTTTGATGAGTGGTCATGATCATAATCTCATAGGAACGTGGTTATCTATAGGGATCCTTGATTTATCCACCAGTTTATCTGCCCAGGTGCTATAAGGTTTGTTGACACTCCGAGATTTGTAATCTGATGTACTTTCAGGGTTAAACTACTAATATAGGGGACAATGAAATCCTACATTCTGGGTGTTAGGCTAATTGATAAAGATTTTATCTATTTTTGTCATTTGGTTATTCAATCTTCCAATGTTTTTTTTTTTCAGTGTATGGGTTGCACGAAGACCCCCAGGTTATGCCTTTATAGATTTTGATGACCCCAGAGATGCACGGGATGCGATCCATGAATTAGATGGTATGTGTGGCTTTTCTGCTTTTTGTTTTGTTTTGTTTTGTTTTTTGGGGATTGGTACATGACTCCATATTTGGATGCATTTTTCATTTTTTAGTCATTGGTGCATTGTTTCATACCCTTATTATTAGCAATGACATTTAATAATGGCATGGTTTATACAGAACTCAGTAACTGATTTGTTATGTGCCCATTGAATAAGTGAACCAAGTTCCAGTACATGATGCATTTTTACCTTCTGATATGCCATCTTATCCGACTTTTGTTTTTAATTCATTGATGAGATTTTGCAATGGTTTTATGTTTTTAATATTCTATATAAAAGCTTTAGGGCGTCCCCTTTATTTTAGTATATACACTTTGCTGAATCTCCTATGATTTTGTTGATCTTTATTCTTCAGTCTATTGTAAATAACCAAGTTTCCTTATTATGATATGTTTACGCAATGGTTTTATGTTTTTAATATTCTAAATAAAAGATGGCTTATATTATTGAAGTTTTTGTTCATGCATTTTCACTAAATTGTTGTCATGTTTTAACATATACGGTTTGTTGTGACTCATGCATAATTAACAATTGTCAATTCTGAATCAGGGAAGAATGGCTGGAGAGTTGAACTTTCCCACAATTCTAGAGGTGGTGGAGGTGGCCGTGGAGGAGGGGGTCGTGGTCGATCTGGTGGTTCTGATTTGAAATGCTATGAGTGTGGTGAGCCTGGTCATTTTGCTCGTGAGTGCCGTTTACGTGGCGGTGGCGGTGGGGGTGGGGGTGGGGGTGGCGGAGCTGGAAGAAGACGTAGCCGCAGTCCTCGATACCGCCGGAGTCCAAGTTATGGTCGCAGGTCTGAACATTGAGGCTGAATCCTGCTAGTTTTTATATTCCCAGTTATCTGCATTTGGCTCTTGTTAATAGTTCCCTTTGGTATTATTTATACTCTGGGGTTTTTGATGTCTTTAATTTCTTTTCAGGAGTTACAGTCCCCGTGGAAGATCTCCAAGACGCCGCAGCTTGTCACCTCGTGGGCGTAGCTTTAGCAGATCACCTCCATACCGTGGTAGAGAGGAGCTACCTTATGCCAATGGGTGAGGCTCTTTAAAATATTTTGCTTTTGTACATCTAATTCCTTCTCCATGAATGTGTCTGCCTGGTCTGCTTGATAAATAGTTGCAGCAAAAGATGTTCTCCAACTTTAGGTATTTGTTCTTTTTATTCGTTTCTGTAATGTCTTGGATGCATGACCTTTTGGTTTTGGTTTTAATGGAGAATTTGTTTATTGTGTTATTTTTCTTCTTTGTTCCCCAGTTGGTGGTACATGCTTTATGTTAGTTTTTCTTTGCTATATAATAGTGTGAAAGACCTCCACTGTGCACCAAATTTGCAATTAGTCTTCTGCATGCATATCCAGATATTCTCTTTTCCAATCATTAACTTATTTTGATCATATTCATTGTTTTGATATTCAGTATTAAAATTTTGTACAGAAATGGCATAAAGGACCGGCGTCGGAGCAGGAGCTGAGGACCCCCAACTTGTCAACCTGCCTTAGATAACACAGGATTTTTAGAGGATTACTCCGGTTCTATATGTTTTTAGTGCTTGGACTTCGTAACGGACTTTTTTAATCGGGCGACGCCCTCAGCCTCTACTTTTGAGTTTGGATAAGTCCTTTCTATCTTCTGTTTGAATTGTTTTTCTTTTAGTCCATCAGTATAGTTGTAGGAATCTATATATTACTAAAATATCATTAGTTCATATTTATTTTGATAATGTTATTAAGCAAATGTCTTGAAGGGCACTGCTAAAGATGTATGTTTTTTTCCTTGTTGAGGTGTCGTCTCGTTCTGCTTCACTGCTTTTCTGCTTCTAGTCGTCTGCTTCTGCTTCACTGCTTTTCTGCTTCTGCCCTATCCTGGGATTTCGTTCTACACTGCCCTGCTCTGGGATCTTCAATTTGAAAGGTTGTAGGTCCCAGCCAGCTATTGATTGAATCTCTGCGGTTGTGTTGCACGCTCTCATAATGTTTATGGGATTCCTTTTTAATTAACTTGAGGCATGAGGAACGACATCAAATACTTCTGGCAGGTACATGAAAAACTGTTCTACAGAAGTTTGGGTTGGGATTATTACAGAAAATCAGATTTTTTAGGCATCTGCATGGCATTCTTCTCTTCATGGCATTTGCATCATCATATTAGAAGGATTTTTTTCAGTATCATTTATCACCATCTGATCTGTTTCTTCGAATCTCGAGAATTAACTTGCTTTTTTATATATATGATCGTGTGGTTTAGGACGTTTGCATCTACTACTCAAGTATGGTTCTGTTAAGTGAGGGGGGGATTAAGCCTAGGAGAGTCGGTATTTGGTGAACAGGGATTTCTTTTGAAATTTTATTTCATCTTCTATACATGTTAATTTTCTTCTTGATTGCGATTGCTTGTATGCTGGGTCGGTTGCTATGCCGTGGTCTCTTGGCGATGTCTTTAAGTGAATTGTCCCAAGATGAGCAACCTCTTCCCAACTGAGTGGCTAGTGGGAGTTCTCTTCTGTGCCATTCAACTATTCTTTAGATTATTGCGTTCGTGTTCAAGCTCTGCACCTCTAGCAGAGGCCATTTGGGTTCGTTTCCCACCTATCTCTCAAAGAGAAACATAAGTTCCTGTGGGGGGTTGTCATTGGAAGTCGATGTGCCCGCGAATTTTCCTTCGTCTTAGTATGCAGCTGCTAGGGTCCTTCTGCCTACATAAATTATGCACGTTTTATGTAATTTGAGATTTGTAATTTGCTTTTGTTTTTATCTTTTCCGAATGTTTTATATATATTGCCAGGCTGGATCATTTGAATTTAACAGGTTTCTTAGAATATTTGAATATAGCCGCAGCTGGAAATGCTTACCTCGACTATTCCTTTAAGAAACGTATTTTCTAAATTTTGGACTTTTTTTCGTGGATTTTTGAAGGGTTTGGGGGGTAAATGCCTTGCTTTTTATTATGAATAATTAATTTTGATTTATAATTGGACATATTGATATTGAAATTAATTATTATTATTTATCCTTAGATCCACTCTTCTTTCTTTTTTTGAGTCCAGGCTATTTTTCTCCTAATGACATATTAAGTTGTATTTAAGGAATTAGCTTCTTAGTTTTCTTTCCGGAATGTCGTCTAATTCTTAAATTGTTTCTTTGTTAGCTAATCAAATTTCTTGGTTTTGTTAATTCTTGGGCGTTCATACTTCATGTAGCTGCATGTTTTTTCTTGGTTTCCTTTTGAAACAGACTGAAAATTCTATTGAAAATTATATAGGAATGAAGGAATTTTCTCGAAATTGTTTGATGTAATGCAGCAGGAGAAAATTAGATTCTGTTACTGCCTATCACATCCAGTAAATGAACATTTTTGGAGGATAGGTCGTAAATATTTTAAAAATTGATTTTAATAGTGGAATATACTCTAATCGCCCCTCGTAATTTTAAGAGTAAAGGGGGAAAAGAGGTCAGAGTTTTGAAATCAATCCGAGTTAAGTTACAATTTTCGTCATTTGTGTAAAATGTCTATTACAATTTTAGTTGTGCGTTATGGCGTTGTCATATGTGACGTATATTTGGCTCTTGAGTTTTTAGAATGGATCTCTTTAGTTCCAATTAGTCCCCGAGTTTTAAGAAATATGTTTAAATGTTGGAGTTAATTTTATCATGCCGACCGGAAAGTTTTAAAGATAATAAGTAATAAAATAAATAATGAAAACAAAAAATCATCTTTGTCATCTTTCTCTAAAAGTCTCATTCTCTTCCTCCTCTTCTAAGAAAATGAAATCTATTAGGGTCTGAACGATAATGTTCTCATCTGAGAAAGACATTTTTTTTATAACTGCTTCCATTTCTTGTTTTTAAAATTTTAAAAAAAAAATCCTTAAAAATGAGTGAAATTTGAAGAATCGTAAAAAGTACGTTTATCACTATTCTGTTGTTTTACCTTTTCTGTTTCTCCAATATTCAATAATGCTGTCTGGCCTGCTGGTAAGAATGTGCTCCTGAAATGTTTGTGACGGGAAGGTCGTGGCATCCAAATTCAAACGATAGCATTTTATTTTTGTTTTATTTGTATTTCTTGTACTTCTTATTTTTTTTAAAATTTTTATATTAGTTTAATTTTGAAATTAAAAAAATCTCTCTGTATATTATTTTTCAGCTTTTCAATTTTTTAATATATAAATAGTTTTTTTTTTTAAAAAAATTAATTTATATTTTGCAATATGCACATTTATATATTATTTTTATTTTTATTTTTATTACATTTAAAACCAACTACAATTTTATAATATATACATTTTCTCACTAAAAATTTCATTTAACTTCACTCTAATATTTCTTTGTTACATATTTGATCAATTATTATCAACAAATGCCTCCTTATCCACTCAACAAACAAAACTTGTCTTAATACAATGTTGCACGATTCTTAATTATATTAGATTGCATAATCGTTAAGATGATCTATTCAATAACTTTAGCAAGGAATCAAATGATTGTTGAAGATACACAAAGTTTGCTAGACAATTTGTAGAGTAGTATAATTGAGTTAAATGTGAGTCGTAATAATTTAAGACATTGCTATGTTTTTAGTCTAAATAATTTACAAATGGCTCGAGTGAGAGATAATATTGTCAATCAAATTTGAGCAACATTGAAGGATAAATGCAATTTTGCTATTATTCTTAGTTGTGTATCAAGACTTGTTTGTATTAGATGATATAAACTTTTGATAAAAACAAATTGATGTTTAATGTATGGCATATCTTTCTTATATTATATTATTTTTTTAAAAAAAACGATAAATAGGAAATAGTTATCAAGTAAGTTTATGTTTCTATTTTTTTTTTCTAAAAACAACAAGAAACAAGAATAATTATCAAATGTATTCTTGTTTTTAGTTTAAGAAATAAGAAAAAGTAAACGAATCTTCATGTCCATCACACATTTAAGAGATGGGGGAGAGAGATTTTTGTTTTCAATATTTTTATTATTTTTTACATTTTAAACTTTCCATGCCAACGATAATATATATATATATATATATATATATATATATATATATATATATATATATAGTTATTTATGATAACAAATGGTGAAATTAACCCTAGAGACCATTTAAACCAATTTCTTAAAATTTAGTGACTAAAAAGGTTTATTTAAAAAACTGAGGGACAAATGAACCAATAACTAAAAATTCAGGGACCAAGAAGGTAATTTTTCCTTTATTTTTCATTTTGACATGAAATTAGAAGTTTTATGTTAATATTTGTATTTGACACATAGATTAATATCATATATATATATATATATATATATATATATATATATATTCTTTTTTTTAAAAAGTTGAATGTGGATCTATTACTGGACATAATTGAAATTCTATTGGGATCTTTGTTTTGTAGGAATTCATGATTTCTATGGAGTGGACGTTTGGATATCCTGTTTGTTTTTTTTTTTGGTAATGTATAATGCCCAAGCATCTAGAGATTCTAGAGCATCCTAGGATGCCCATATGGAAAGCATCACACTAACACACATACAGGCTTAATGACATTCTTGGAGGATCAACCTTTGGACTTGTTGATCTCGTTGATTAATCCACTCTAACTTGTTTATAAGCTTGGATCGATCTCTCTCTCTCACACACACATAGGCTTATTGATCATCAACTTGGATCGACCTCTGACTTATTGATCGATTTGTATCAGCATTTGGCTTGTTGATCGACTTGAACCGACCTCTTGTGGATCGACTTGGATCGACCCCTGGTTTGTTGATTGTCTTGGTAACTTGTTTATCAGCTTGGATCGACCTTTGGCTTATTGATCAGCTTGGATCAATCTTTGACTTGTTGATTGACTTGGACCGACCTTTGGCTTGTTGATCAACTTGGATCAACTCCTGGCTTGTTCATTGTCTTGGATCAGCCCTGGCTTGTTGATTGTTTGGATCAGGCTTTGGAGCTTCAATCTTCTAGTCTTTAAGCTTGAGAGCTTGAGAGTTTCAAACTTTGGAGCTTGAGAACTTGGGAGCTTCAAGCTTTGGAGTTTAAAAATTTTGGGGGCTTCAAACTTTGGAGCCTCAGTCTTCAGAACACAAAAACTTGAGAGCCTCAGACTTTGGAGCTTGAGAACTTAGAGGGTTCTAACTTCAATTGTTCAGAGCTTCTAATCTTCATAGCCTCTTATCTCCATTATTCAGAGCCTCCTATCTCCATTGCTTCCAATCTTCATAGCCTCATATCTTTAGAGTTTCTTCTCTCCTCAAATGAAGAGGTGATGACTTTATTTATAGAGGTTCCTAGTATGTCTTACATAGGCTTGGACCTAATTGCTTTTTGGGCCAAAAAATTGGGTTTGGGCCCAATCTTTTATTTGGCTTGAATTTTCATCATGAGCTTAAATTGGGTTGGGCCCGAGCAATTTCGATCCAATTTATAATTTCTACTATAAACTTGGGCTTTCGTTGTGATACGAGGCTAAATTTAACCGGCCAAAATTTCTCATTCAACAAATACCCATTTTTGATATTTATGCGCGTCTATACGGTGGGTGGATCTTGAAAAAGACAAATTGGAATCAAAGTATGATTTTGAATCCTTTAATTTGGTGCATTATCTTTATCAAAATATGAGAATCTAGTTCAAAATTTTGATTTGACATTTTGCTTGGTTGACGCACTTTTCACTAAGTAAACAAAAGATGAATTTTAGTTAAGATTGATCTTCTTATTCTTAAGTAAACTTTAATTTGAATTAAAGTAGAAAATATATGCTCCACTTTAATTGCAAAATGAATTTTGAGTAGTATTCCAAATTCTATAATTTTTTTGGCTTTGGAATATACTCAATTCTTGATGTGAATTTGATGTAGAATTTCATTTCAACTTTGATTTGGAGAATTCTTGTAGTGTGTCAATATTTTGATTTAAGACCACGCTTAAATTATGCTGCAGTTTTGACATTAGGATAAAATTTGATTGATACCCAAATATTGACTTGAACTTGGATTGGTACTTTGTTTAATTCCAGTTTGGATTTTCATGAAATTCGAAGGCAAATGTTGAGTAAAACTTTGACTTCTTTGGCTTCAGTACAACTTTGATGTAGTGAATGTTTGAAATGAGCCCATATTATGGTTTGAGGTAATACTACACATACCAAAATTTTGACATTGGGTCAAATTTGGTACCAATGTCAAAATTTGATTGGTACCGAATCTCGATTTGAATTAGGAATATGATTTTAATCTTATTCCAATTTTGATTTGACATAAAATTTGGAGCATGTCAATTTTTGACTCGAAAAGTAACTGATTTTGAATGTAATTTGAGTTGAATCCAAAAATCCTTTTTTTCTTGGTAAAAAAAATCAATCTAATAAAATATAGTTTGGATTTGAATTAAACTCTCCCACCAAGGAATATTAAGAGATGTCCACGAGGCGAGGTAGGGACGGGGAAGCCCTCCCCTTCCCCGCGCCCCTATTTTATTTTCTATCCCTGCGAATTTTTCCACGTGGAACGGGACGAGGATTCCCCACGGGGATTTCGCAGGGATCGAGTTCCCTGTAGGGAAAATTTTTCCGCCATCATTTTTTTCTAACAATTTTTTCAATTAAATATATATTTTTAAAATTTTCTTAAACATATCCAATACAACTTTTATTTAAATAAAATATTATCAATTTTGGTAATAAAAACAATAATACACGTTTAATTTAAAAAAGCATAATTAAAATACTAAATTCTCATAATTTTTATAGATTAAAATTCAACAATTAGAGCATCTAATCTTAAATATTATAACATCTAAGGAATTAAAGTAATAAAATCTTAAACTTAAATAATTACAACCTCTATAATTATCCTAACAAAGTCTACAATATTAATATATATATATATATTATAAATTTATAATTTATATACAAAAATCGGGATAGGGCAGAGACACGGGACGAGATCGGGGTTGGGGTCAGGAAATATATTTCCCGTCCTTGGCCCCAAATTACAAATGGGGAAAAAAGAAATTCCCCATTCCCTCCCCCAATCCCCATGTAATCGGGATTCTCCAGCTTGTTCGGGGCGGGTCCCCGTGGGACCTCGACCTGTTGAAGATCGAAAAGCATTGATGAAGCCTCGAAGCTTGAAGATGGAGGAGCATCAACGATGCCTGTGAACTTGAAGATGGAGGAGCACCCTTTGGTGGCTGATCACTCTTCGGTGGTTGTTGTCCTAAACCTCTGAAGTATCAATGCAAAATCGAATCAATAGTTTATTTAGGGTTCTATGATTATCTAGTTTTGCTAAACTGATTGGATGTTTGTGTGATGAGTTAAGGCAAAGATAACTAAAACGGTCGTTTGTTTGTTTTTTAGCAAGCCTTCCTCAATTATTGCTTTACTTAAAAACGAAAAATTAACTAACAAAAATTACGCGACGTAGAAATTGATCTTGAATACGATTCTTACTATCGATGATTTACAGTTTGTCTTAACTGAGAAGTGTCCTTAGGTCCCCCCTCGAAGTGCACTCCTAAATGTTAGGGATGCATATGACCGTTGGACAAAGACCAATGAAAAGGCCCAAGTCTATATCTTGGCAAGTCTATCCGATGTACTTAGCAAGAAGCATGAGACCATGTGATGGGATATATAAGCATGTAATGGAAGCAATCAAAATCAATGAGTACTCTAATTATATTTAATTTGAGTTCTAAAAGCATGCAAAACATATTTTTCTGAAGAGGGTTTCAAGACCATCATACCTTTGTTGAAGTCCTCCAAATCCAAGCTGCTCCTCACGAATTCTTAGCTTCAAAACCTCAGTGAACCACCAAGAGATCTTCTCTACTATTCCCAGCCTTGAATTTGAGTGGTGAAACTTGAGATTCAACTGAAATGTGAAGGGATTAGAGAGGGTTTGTGCGGAAAAACAATTTTTTGCAGAAAACCAATTTTTCAGCATCAAAACGCCCCATATCAGATCAAATTGAGGTATTTTATGTATCATATATATGCAACTAATCAGCTCTAATATTGATTGACACCTCCTTCTTGCTTGTTGATGGGCTAGGTGTTAGAATAATGTCAAAACATATCAAAATATCCAAACTTGGATAGTTTCATTATCAATCTTAATTTCCATTTTTTTATTTGAATTCATTCACAATTAATTAAACTCAAAAATCATAATTCAATTTCTGAAATTGAATAAAAATGAAATTAATTTGATTTTAATTAATTAACCAAATTTAATTAATTAAATAATAATTTAATATCAAATATTAAATTAATCAAACACCTAATTTTAAATAGGAATTCTACTCATGTAATTAATATTTGAATCAATTTTTAAATATTATAAACTCTCTAATTTTGTTTAATTTTGACAGATTAAACGTTAATTATATCGAATATAATTATACAAACCTTAATTACAATTTGAACACTTCAAATTGAAAAACTCTAAAATCAATTTTGAACATTTCAAATTGAAATCATTTTCAAATTCACTCAATTTACTAATTCAAGGTGTTCATGTTTTACGAGCTAGTAGAGGAACCTTATGGACCTACAGATCATAAGCTCTAACGATTTGAGATTAATTGGCTAAAACTCTTTAGACCAAATTAATCAATATTCATTAACTACATAGTCATACTACTATAGCTCGATAGTTGCACTTTCCTCACTGTAAATATATTTGTATCCACTTGATTTAACCATAATCAATAAGTCGACCATTCACAGGTTGTTCATAATATCAGCTGGGTCAATATGTTGTTTACCCTCAAAATTACATCTTGCTCCTTAAATTCCACTGATCCTGTAATAAACAATTGGTTTGTGATCCAATCCCTAAACCGGATCCCTCTTAGGTCGATGAGAGGGTGGGGTCCCTTCTTCAAGACCTGAATTCAGCACTTAAGAGAACAACCTTCCTCCTATCTCTAAATCGGGGAGGTGTGAATTCCGTCTTGCACTATATGTCCCCAGCTATCTACCTGGTCTTACCCCTAAAATGGGAGGCTTATTGAGCCAACTCTCACCTATGAAAATCTAAGGATAATCCCAAATAAACAGGAGTTCATAGGCTCAGGATTAAGATCGAGTTACCTAGGTCATTTATGCAAAATAGTCAGTCTTATACAGTAAACAACGTTATAAAGTAAGAGTGACTTATTTCTTGGTCTGATCTTATGTAAACTCATTGCATAGGACACCCCCACTCCTCATGTCAATACATAAACGAATCAGGATCATTTCGTTTGTAGCACCTTACAACAAATTGTAACAACTACAAAGTGAGTCGTATCCAATAGTGTTACCAGAATAACGCAACCAATCTTATTCGTATACTATAGACCGTTTTGGCTATTCATTCAAACTTGATCCATTTTTATGTCTCCACATAAAGTTAAAGTATTCATATAATAACAATAGATCTTAGTTTATTGATTTAGTCTTTACAAGTGTAATTTACAAATTCAATAACAACTTTATTGAAGAAATGTTGAATAATATCTTTATCGATAATAGAAAATGTTTAACTTTACAAACTGCGAGTTTTAGGACATACAACCTAATACCATGCTCACTACTCGTGAGATCATGGAGTCCCTCCAGGGTATTATTTGGGTAACTGTCCATTCTGTTGGGATTGGTGTCCTAATTCTTCCGGAGTCTCGTAGTTTGTGAACTGTATACATTGTTATGAATAAAATAAGAGTTATTTTATCTGGCATTTATTCATATCCAATAAACAAAGCTCCATGGTTATAGTATGTAAACTTAAGCATGTACATGAGAAATACAAGTGATCTGCCTTAAGTGATTAACCTAAAAAGGTCTGTAGTATAAGGATTAAAGAGGGATACCTGATCTTAGTGACACTGCGGATACAGCCCGCTTTGTAGAGGTTTGCAAGTGTTGTGAACTACTATAAATGGTAGATCCTGACCATTCATGTGGAGACATGCGAGCGGGGGTGTCTTATACAAAGAGTTTATATGACTAGTCTTTTTATATAACATCGTTGATAATTGAGACTTACATCTCACCTAAATGACCATAGGTGACATGACCTCAATCCTGAGTGTTTTGGGAACTCTTGCCTTTGAGGGCGGTCCTTTGATTAGTATGGGTGAGAGTGGCCAGATTGCCAACTCAACATGCCTACCTTTTTGGGGATTTGTCTGATTTGGGAGCTGGGAACTAAATCCACAAGATGGAATTCACTCCTTTCCCGAAGCAGGGATAAGTAGAGAGATGACACCCTTAAGGACTGATTCCAGGGCTTGAACATAGTGGCCACAACTTCTCTTTGGAATAGAGGACTCAGTCATAGTAGAACTATGACTTATGTTCATTAGAGGGCTCAGTGGTACTTAAGAAGTTAGATGTAACTACAGGGGCATAACATTTATTGGCCCAGCTGTACTTACGAGCGATCTGTGAAGGGTTATCACACTGGTGATTGGTTGATATGGACACAAAATATATTTGTAGTAAGGAGAGTGCAGCTATCGGTCTTTAGTGAAGTGTCTGGCAGTTAACAGATGGTAAATCACGTGACTAAAAAGTTTGGTCAGTTATTCACGTACTGTTGGAGTTTTAAGCTACAGGTCCACAAGGTCCCTTTAGTAGCTCAATGGATTCAAGTTAAGAATAAATTCTTGGTGTTTATTTGAAATATTCAAATTGACAAGAGGAAATTCGATTATATATGATCTGATCGGTATGATGTATGAGATACATCAAGTGGAGAGTTAATGTAAATGAGATTTACATTAAGTACCATGGAATAGAAAAAGAGTTATGGTTTATATGTTTCATGAGATAAAATAATAAAACTATAGGTTATAAATATAGTATAGTAAGTTGGTTATCATATATATTTATAATAATATTAATTATTAGATAATTAGATCTTTTTCTCTAATAACCAATTGAGTGGGAGGTTATTGGTGGTTTCATGGTAACTGTGAGATAAAAGGAAAAATGTTTTCCTAACTTTAGTAGAGATTTTGAGAAAGAATTTATTTTTCTCAGAAAACCTCATGGAATTGTTGTCAAGTGAATAGGATTCACTAAACGATAGCTGAAGAAAGACTAAACGATCGTGGGGTGAACTACACAATAGTTAACTCAGTTGGTCGTCTTTTAAACGATCGCGGGGCTTTTGTTATACGATCACTTGCCGTCTTTTAAACGATTGGCCATTCGTCTATACGATTGACTCTTGTCATCTCCCACTTGCTCAATCGTTTACATAATTGTTATTCCTCCGATTTCTTCCTCTAACCAAGTCCACACAGTGTCTGACTTCTGGATTCGCATACCAAGAATACCAAGGTAGTCATTGTGGTGGTGTCTTACTCAACTCGACTGAGTCGAGGTTTTTGGAGGTCGTTCGTTGGGTTCGTGATCTTGGAGATTGCTAAGTTCGAGTTTGCCGTTGATCGTGCTGTGTTGCAGTCGTTGTGTTCAAGCGTTCGTGTGTTGCAGTCTTAGAGATTGAACGAGCGTTCAGGATCAAGGGCATTCGAAGATGAGTCTTCAAATGTATGTCTAATATTTCTCTTGATTATCTGGTAAAGCATATTGTAATTTTGTTTTGTGCATGACCTGTAAATTTCCGTTTTTATGACTATAATTTTTATTGTTCAATTTCGAAAGGTATTTGGAACGATCATTCCACTGCTCATGGAAATCCCCATGTAGAAGGAGAAAAAGAGGCAAATGTTTCCCATTCCAGAAAGTTCCATAAGGGTTCATCCTCAGGAACTAAGTCTATACCCTCATCTTCTAGTCTTAAGAAGGTTCAAAAGAAGAAAGAAGGAAATAGGAAGGCTTTTTCTGCTGGGAATAGTAATGGAAAGGCCATGGCGGCCGAAAAGGGCAAGTGTTTCATTGCAATGTGGAAGGTCACTAGAAGCAGAACTACCTAAAGTACCTTGCTGAGAAGAAGAATGAAAATGAAGGTGAATATGATTTACTTATTTTAGAAACATATTTAGTGGAAAATGACCATAATGTCTGGATACTTGATTCAAAAGCCACTGATAATTTTTGTTCTTCTTTACAGGGAATTAGTTCCTTCCAACAACCTGTTGATGGTGCAATGACACTCAAGATTGAAACTAAAGATGTCATTTCAGCTCGTGTAGTGGCAGCTACGAAGTTGTTTTTTGGAAATAGATTTCTTTTCTTAGAAAGTCTATATATTGTTCCTAAAATGAAAATAAACTTAGTATCTATTTCCTGTTTAATAGAACATATGTATTCAGTATCTTTTACGAGTAGTGAAGCGTTCATTTCAAAAAATGGGGTACATATTTGTTCAGCTAAATTAGAAAACAACTTTTATGTGTTAAGACCAATAGAAATAAAAGAACTTTTAAATCATGAGATGTGCACTTTTAAATCATGAGATGTTTAAGACTGCTAATATTTAAACTAAAAGGCAAAGAATTTCTCCAAGTAACAAAAATACTTATCTTTGGCACTTAAGATTAGGTCACATTAATCTCGATAGGATCAAGAGATTGGTAAAGAATTGACTTCTAAATGAGTCAAAAGATGATTCATTATCTCCATGTGAATCTTACCTTGAGGGTAAAATGACTAAAAAAACATTTTAGTAGAAAAGGTTATAAAGCCAAAGAGCCCTTAGAGCTCATACATTCGGATCTTTGCGGTCAATGAATGTAAAAGCTCGAAGAGGGTATGAATACTTCATCTCTTTTATAGATGATTATTGAAGGTATGATTACTTATACCTAATAGAACAGAAATCTGAAGCCCTTGAAAAGTTCAAAGATTATAAGGCAGAAGTTGAAAGTATGTAGATGTGGGGAGTATATGGATTTAAGATTCCAAGACTATATGATAGAACATGAAATCCAATTTAAACTCTCAGCACCTGGTACACCTCAGTAAAACGATGTATCATAAAGGAGAAATAGAATCTTATTAGACATGGTTCGTTCTAGATGAGCTATGCTCAATTGCCTAGCTTGTTCTGGGGTATACAACAGAGATTGAACTTCATATCTTGAACAATGTTTTATCGAAGAGTGTTTCTGAAACACCTTTCGAGTTATGAAGGGGGCGTAAACCTGGTCTGTGCTACTTCAGAATCTGAGGTTGTCCAGCACATGTGCTATTGATAAATCCTAAGAAATTGGAACCCCGTTCAAGATTATGCCAATTTTTTGGTTACCTTAAGGAAATAAGAGGTGGTCTATTCTTCGATCTACAAGAAAACAAAGTGTATGTATTGAAAAATGCTACATTTTTGGAAGAAGACCACATGAGATATCATAAACCATGAAGCAAATTAGTACTAAATGAAGTTACTAAAGAATTAATAATGGTTGTTGATGATGATGATGTTGGTCCTTCATCAAGAATTAATGAGAGAACTAGCATTTCAAGTCAGTCTCGTCCTTCTCAACTGAGAATGCCTCGACGTAGTGGGAGGGTCGTAGCACAACCTGACCGTTACTTGGGTTTAACTGAAACTCAGGTCGTCATACCAGATGATGGTGTTGAGAATCTATTGTCTTACAGGTAGGCAATTAATGACATAGACAAGGACAAATGGGTCAAAGCCAGGGACCTTGATGTACTTCAATTCAGTATGGGATCTTGTAGATCTATCCGAAGGGGTTAAACCCATAGGGTGTAAATGGATCTAAAAGAGAAAGAGAGATTTAGCTGGTAAGGTACAAACTTTCAAAGCTAGACTCGTAGTAAAGGGTTATATCCAAAAGGAAGGGGTTGATTATGAGGAAGCTTTTTCCCCTGTTGTTATGCTTAAGTCTATAAGAATTCTCATATCCATAGCCATATATTATGACTATGAGATATGACAAATGAATTTCATGACAGTCTTTTTAAATGGCAATCTTGAAGAGAATATCTTTATGTCTCAGTCTGAGGGGTTCATAGCCCAAGGTCAGGAGCAAAAATTTTGCAAAGTGAATCGATCCATTTATGGGTTGAAACAGGCATCCAGATCTTGGAATATTAGGTTTGATACTGCGATTAAATCTTTTGGTTTGACCAAAACATTGATGAGTCTTATGTATACAAGAAAATCATCAACGATAAAGTAGCTTTCTTAGTACTTTATGTGAATGATATCCTACTCATTGGGAATGGTGTAGGATACCTTATTGATGTTAAAAAGTGGTTAGCAGCTCAATTTCAAATAAGAGATTTGGGAGAGGCACAATATGTTCTTGGGATCCAAATCATTAGAGATTGTAAGAAAAAAAAGCTACATATATCTCAAACAACTTATATCGACAAGATGTTGATTCGATACTCGATGTAGAACTCTAAGAAGGATTCATTGCCTTTCAGGCATGGAATTCACTTGTCTAAAGAAAAGTGTCCTAAGACACCTCAAGGAGTTGAGAACATGAGACATATTCCCTATGCCTCAACTGTGGGCAGCTTAATATCTGTGATGCTCTGCACAAGGCCGGACAATTGTTATGTAGTGAGAATAGTCAGTAGGTACCAGTCCAATCCAAGGTTAGACTACTAGACTGCGGTTAAGAATATCCTTAAATATCTTAGGAGAACGAGGGACTATATGCTCGTGTATGGAGCTAAGGATTTTATCCTTACGAGATACACGAACTCTAATTTTCAAACTGACAAGGATTCTAGGAAGTTCACATTCGGATCAGTGTTCACCCTAAATGGGGGAGCTGCATATGGCGTAGCATCAAGCAAGGATGTATTACAGACTCAACCATAGAGGCTGAGTATATAGTTGCTTGTGAAGTAGAAAATGAGGCAATTTGGCTAAGAAAGTTTATAAGTGATTTGGAAGTTGTTCCGAACATGAACTTGCCGATCACCTTATACGGTGCAACAGTAGGGCTGTGGCCAATTCGAAAGAACCTCGTAGCCACAATTGAGGAAAGCACATTGAGAGGAAGTATCACCTGATACGAGAGATTGTGCAACGAGAAGATATGATCGTCACAAAGATCGGTTCGGAGCAAAACATTGTCGATCCATTTACGAAGGCTCTCTCGGCTAAAGTATTTGAGAGTCATCTAAAGAATCTAGGTCTATGAGATATGTTCATTGTGTAATCTAGGGCAAGTGGGAGATGTGTAATAGGTATGAGATGCCCTAGTTTATTGTATTTTACTTTGTATTTGTTCCATGTAATGTATATCCCACTAACTAGAGTTTTAGTTCAAGTGGGAGTTTTTTGAGTCTTCTGCCCTAAAACTCGAAGATAGTGAATGTAATTAAATGGTCGTTATAATAAATAGTTATTAATGTTTTTATCAATAAGTGTTATTGATGTTTTATTTAATTTTATCTTATTAACCCTAAAATCCAATAAACTAACATCCTAGGTTGTCTTATGAGTCTTGAACTATATGTAGAGACATATAAGGATCAATGTTCAAGATATAACCTAAAGGGTCTATAATATACAGATAAGGTTGGGTACCTCATCCTGGTAACACCATAGATACGACCCACTTTGTATTTGATACAAACACAGTGATCCAACGCATTCGTGTAGGAGACATGCGAGTGAGGTATCCTGTGCAATGACTTTGCACAAGACTGGACCACGAAATAGTAACCACTAGATGTAGCTCTGTTGAGTAGTTAGGTTTCTATTTCAATAAGATGACCTAGGCAACTTAGTCTTACTCTTGAGTATATTATGAACTCATGTTCACGAGGGATTGTCCTGTGATTTGTATGGGAGAGAGTGGCTAGTTCGCCGACTTAATATGCATACCATTTTGGGGATAAGACCGAGTGGGTAGCTGGAAATATAATCATATAAGATGGATTTCACTCCTTCTCGACTTCAGGGTAAGTAGATGAGTGTTCCCTTAAGTGGTGTCTCCGAAACTTGAACAAATGGTCCTACCCTCTCACTGGCCCGAGAGGGGTTTCTGTTTAATGGTTGGACCATAAATAGGTTGTTCATTAGAGAAACACTGATACTTAAGAATGTAGAGGTAACCCAGGGGTAAATGGTAATTTGACCCAGTTAATGTTACAAACACTCATGAAAGACTAACTTGTTGTTATTGGTCTATATTTGTGGACACATAAACATATTTATAGTGAGAAGAGTGCAATTGTGGGTCTTTAGTGGAGTGTACCCACAGTTAACGAATATTTATTAATTTGGTTAATGAGTTTAGTCAATTAATCTCACATCGTTGGAGTTTCTGATTTGCAAATCCATTAGGTCCCCTTCCTAGCTTGTCAAGGGTATTAAAATAATTCATCATTAAATTAAATTTGAAATGTTCAAATTCATAATTGGAAATTTTATAATGTATGTTGATACATTTTAATATAAAGTTTAATTTTAGACTTTTTTTATTAATTTAGGATATGATTCACAATTAATAAATGATAGAATGAAATATTTAAAGGGAGTTCAAATATTAATTTAATATGAATAAGATTCATATTGAAAACTATAAGTTAAAAATAATGTGCATTGGATGCATTAAAACTATTGGTTAAATGAGAGAAATATTTTTTTTAATATGATTCAAATGGGAAATTAAATAAAATATGTGATATACAATTGGATGATTAATTAATTTAATAATTATTTAATTATTTAATTCAATTTATTTAATTAAAATTTGAATTTAATTAAATTGATTAAATCAAAACTATAGGTTAAATGTAATGTACATTAGATGCACATTAAAACTATAGGTTATGTGAGAGAAAATCATTTAAATATGATTTAAATGACCATTTAATTAAATATGATTTAATTAATAAATTTAATTTGATTTAATTTAAACAAATTAACTCCCCATTTTAGGGAAGTTGTGAGAAAACGTGGGATCAATCCCACGTTTCTCTCTCCCTCTCTCACCATCTCTCTAACAAAAAAAGTTTTGTTTTCCAGAGGGAGGAGAAAGCTCTCATGATGTGTGTGTTTTCTTCTTCCTGAGAAAAGAAAGAAAAATCGTTCTGTGATATTCCCAAATCCCAAAATAGAGAATCCCACGTTATTCTCTCCTTCTCTCACCATCCCTCTCTTTGACAAAAGAATTTTGTTTTGTAGAGGGAGGGGAAGGCTCTCAAGCTCTCTTTGTTGGGTTTGATGCCCTAAATCTCATAGGTCCTCTAGTTTGTAAACTTTGTATGAACAAACTTTTATGTGATTAATAATATATGACATTTTATTCACTTTATCTATAAAATATGTGATATTTTAGTTGCATTAACTACAAACCAATAAACTAACATCCAAGATTATCGTTGTAACTTAAACATGTATGTGGAGACATACAGGTGGGCCATGTTTAAGTGATAACCTAAATGGTTTGTAGTAGATGGATAAGGTTGGGTACCTTATCCTGGTGACACTACGAGTATGGCCCGCTTTGTAGGTGTTACAATTGTTGTAAAGTGCTACAAATGATTTGATCCTAATCATTCATGTATTAGACATGCGAATGGAAATATTCTATATAAAGAAGTTTGTATAAGACTAGACCACGAAATATTTAGTCTCATTATATAACACCGTTCATAATAGAGACTTACATTTCACTAGGATGACCATAGGTAACATGACCTGAATCCTGAGTGAGTTGTGAACTCCTGTCTATGAGGGCGATTCTTTAATTTGTATGGGTGAGAGTGGCTAGATCGCCGACTCAACAAACCTACCATTTTGGGGATTCGTCTTATTGGGGAGCTGGGAACACAGCTACACAAGATGAAATTCACTCCTTCCCCGAGGTAAAGGTAAGTGGATAAATTGCTTCCTTAAGGGCTGATTCCGGGTTTTGAACAATGTGGTGCTACACCCTTTCTTGGCCCAAGAAGGGTTTAGTCATAGTGGGACTATGATCTATTGTTCATTAGAAGTATCAGTGGTACTTAAGAAGTTAGATGTAACTATAGGGGCAAAACGGTAATTTGGTCCAACTATCTTACGAGCAATTTGTGAAGGGTCATCGTATTATTGATTGGTTATATCAAATGGACAAGGAAATATATTTGTAGTGCGAAGAGTGCTTTGAGAGCTTTGAGAGAATAACAATAGTGGCTTTGAGGATTGTAAAAATATGTAATTGTTATTATGATTTGGAGAAGAATATGAGTTTAAATAAAGAGGACAAATTGTTGAAAACCATATTTAATTTGGGCCATTGGATCTTGGAAAAGAAAATTTAATGATGGAGATTTAAACCCAACTAGCCGTTAGACATAAACATAATATTATATATAAATATATATTTTAAATCATTTTCTTTTAAAACCCAACAAAAAGTAAAAGTTCATCATGAGTCAACTAGCCATTAGACACAAATATAAAATTATATTATATTCATTTTCTTTTTAAATTCATTTTCATTTTAAACCAATCCAAAAATCAAAAGGCTACTATGTGTTATTCCTTCCATGCTCCAAGTGGCACCTTTCATTTGGTCCACTTTGATGAAAAAAATATGCCACGTCATTAGCTCAGGATTTTTCCGTTAAGCTTGTTTTGCCTATATCTTATTCATTTGAGCTCCGATTTGGGCGATTCAAATTGCGTTGGATTCGTTGTTCCAAGCTCCGCACAATAAAAACTTCAAAAAAAAAAAATCAAATTGTTAATAAATAAAAGTATATTTGTTATCATCAAAATATTAGTTGATTAATTGATTAAAATTAATTAATTTGAGGTTAAGGGCCAAAAGGCCAACAAAGGTTTTTTCAAAAATTTTCATTTGTTCGACGATTAAATATGTTTGGAGTGAACATAAAAATCGACAAATTCACTGGGAGGAACAGTTTCGATTTATGGCAGATCAAGATGCGATCCCTGCTAAAGGAGCAGAAGTTGTGGGCGTCGTTGACTGGTAAGTTGAAGAAAGCTGCCGTGATGACCAGGAATGGCAGACTCTTGATGAGAAGGCTCATTCGACGATCATGCTATGTTTATTTAATGACGTTATTGTCGAGGTTGCAAATGAAGAAACCATCACTAGTCTTTGGTTGAAGTTGGAAAGTCTTTACATGACGAAATTTTTGTTGGGTTGACGATATTTTATTCATTGTCCATAAAATATATGATATTTTAGTTTCATTAACCAGAAACCAATAAACTAATATCCAAGGTTATTGTAACTTAAATATGTATGTAGAGACATACTGGTGGATCATGTTTAAGTGATAACCTAAATGGTCTGTAGTAGATGGATAAGGTTGGATACCTTATCCTGGTGACACTACGAGTATGACCCGCTTTGTTGGTGTTAATTGTTGTAAAGTGCTACAAATGATCTGATCCTGATCATTCATATATAGACATGCGCGGAGATATTCTATACAAAGGAGTTTGTATAAAACCGGACCACGAAATGTTTAGTCTCATTATATAACACCTTCACTAGGATGACCATAGGTAACATGACCTGAATCTTGAGTGAGTTGTGAACTCCTGTTTATGAAGGTAATCCTTTGATTTGTATGGGTGAGAGTGGCCAGATTTCCGACTCAACAAACCTACCATTTTGGGGATTCGTCTTATTGAGGAGCTGGGAACACAGCTACACAAGATGGAATTCACTCCTTCCCCGAGGCAAGGGTAAGTAGATAAATTGCTCCCTTAAGGGCTGATTTTGGGTATTGAACAATGTGGCACCACACCCTCTCCTGGCCCAAGAGAGGTTTAGTCATAGTAGGACTATGATCTCTTATTCATTAGAGGGATCGGTGGTACTTAAGGGGTTAGATGTAACTATAGGGGCAAAACGGTAATTTGGCCTAGTTATACTTACGAGTAATTTGTGAAGGGTCATCGTACTATTGATTGGTTATATCCAATGGACACAGAAATATATCTGTAGTGTAAAGAGTGCAGCTGTCGGTCTTTTGTGGAATGCCCGACAGTTAACGAATGGTGAATAATGTAATTAAAGAGTTTAATTAATTATTCATGTACCGTTGGAGCTTCAAGCTACAGGTTCATGAAGTCCCCTTGGTAGCTCAATAGGATTTAGTTGAGATTCAATTTTTGGATTAATTTGAATTCTTTAAATCAATAGAGGAATTTAATTATAGATGATATAATTAAGTTGTTTCAGTTATATGTGATTTAATTATCATAATGTATTTGATACATTATAACTTAATGAGAGGAAATAAATATTTGAATGAGATTCAAATATAGTTTCTATGAATGAAATTCATAGTTGTTAAATTTAATATAAATAAAATTTATACTAAATGTCACATTAAAGAGAAAAGAAACTATATTCTATATTGTATGTGATACAATATTAAAACTATAGGTTATATGTTATATTTGATATAATATATAATTTAATATATATATATATAATATGATAAGTTAGTTATCATATTTATATTTATATTATTATTATTATTTTAATAATAAGGAAGGGAGTTAACTCCCTTCCCATTCTTTTCTCTCCACCCACGTAAGTGGGTGGTGGTTATTTTTGGCAAAGAGAATAAAAGAACAATGTTTTCTTCTTCTTCTGGTTGTTGGTTGTTGAACGATTGAGAAAGTGAAAACGACAGAAGTATTCTGTGTTTTTGAGTTTTGTATGAAAATTCTCAATCCCTCCTCTATATTAAGTTTTCCCTCTAAATCCAAAATAGCCAAAATTCACCACTCCTGTTCTCACCCTGAGAATACTAAGATAACATTCGTGGTAGTATTCATACTTGCTCAGGTTAATCTTGAAGAAGGTCTTCAAGTTGTTTGTGATTTGTTCGAGGGAAAACATGAAAAAAAGGTCTTCAAAGGTGAGGTTTCTTGAAACTCTTTAATTCTTTCTAAAGCATGATGTAATTTAGAATTAAATGCATATCTTGTTTCTTTTTTTTTCTGTAAAATTTATATTTAATAAAAATGGGATTTGGTCGATCCGCTTCCACTCGAGGTTCTCTCCCTATTAAAGTCCTTCAATCTTTAACCAAGAAATTGTTTATGAAGAAACATTTATATCATCTATGTATGCAGGAAGGTACATCTCTTCAAGACCATCTTGATCTATTAAATAAAATCTTATTAGATCTGCGTAATAGAGATTAAAGTTGATGATGAGGATGCTACCTTAATTTTGTTGACTTCTTTGCCCCCATCGTATGAGACTTTTGTTGACTCATATATTGGAGGAAAAAAAATCTGACCTTAAAAGATACAAAGTCCACGTTGCTTATGAGAGAGAACCGTCAGAATTTAGTAAGTTCAGGTACATATAGTCAAGCATCTGAGTTAGCCGCTACAAGGAGCAAGGGACATAGGAATTCTGGTAAGCAAAAGTCCAACCAGATTCATAAATCTCCGAAGTCCAAAGGTTCTAAGTCGAATGATGTTTGTCACTATTGTAAAGAAAATAGGCATTGCAAAATCAAATATTCTAAGATGAAAAGGTATCGGGAAAAGAAGAAAATAGTGACAAAAAGGAAGCATCTACGTTTGTTGCACAAGTTGATATTGATCTTGAAGAATTTGAGATTGATTCTGAAGATGATCTAGCTTTACTTATGAATGAACATTCACATTATGATGATGTGTGGGTTCTTGACTCTTGGACATCTTATCATATGTATCCAAATAGAGAGTGGTTTTCAACATATCAGCAAATAGATGGATAGAATGTTAGCATGGCTAATGGTGCAGTATGCAAAATAGTTAGAATCGACTCGGTCAAGATACGAACACATGATGGTATTTTATACACATTGAACTAGGTTAGATATGTTCATTTAATGACGAAAAGTTTGATATCCTTTAATGTACTCGATAGTAAGGGTTAGAGTTTCAAAGGTAAATGTGGAGTAATGTATGTCTATAAGGGTTATAAGATAGTTCTGAGAGGCATAAAACGTGGAACATTATACTTTCTATCAGGTTCCACAATAACAGGTTATTTGTTGTCGCATTATTTGTCGTTCACAAGGATGATATGACCAAGTTATGGCATATGAGACTTGGTCAATTGATGAAAAAGGGATGCAAATTCTTTCAAAGAGGGATCTTTTATGTGGGCACAAGGTGCAAGATATTGAGTTATGTGAACATTGTGTATTTGCAAAGTTTCATCGCAACAAGTTTCCAAGAGGTGTTCATTGTACAAATGGAACACTTGACTATATCCATTCGAATTTTTGGGGACCTTCTAGAGTCGAGTCCATTGGTGGTAGTAGGTACTTTATGTCTATAATTGATGATTAATCAAGAATGACTTGGGTTTTTATGATGAAACATAAAAGTGAAGCCTTAAAAAATTTCAAGCAGTGGAAGACATTGATTGAAAATCAAACTGGGAATAAGATCAAAATGTTACAAACTTATAATGACTTGGAATTTTGCAGGTCTGAGTTTAATGAGTTCTATAAAGCTGATGGGTTTGTTCACCATCATACTGTTAGGGATACTGCAACAAAATAGGATTGCAAAACGTATGAATTAGACGTTGTTGAAGAGAGTAAGATGCATGCTCTCTAATGCAGTATTGTCTACAAGGTTTTGGGTAGAAGCAGTAAATACAACATCTTATTTGATCAACCGTGGACCTCACACAATATTGATTGTAAAACACCTTACAAGGTGTGATCTGGCAAGCTTGCAAATTGTAAAACACCTTACAACCATGGACCTCACACAATATTGATTCTAAAACACCTTAAGAGTTTTAGGTTGTGTTGTCTACTATCATGTTAATGAAGGTAAATTAGAACCAAGATTTAAGAAGGGTATATTTGTGGAATTTAGGAATGAAATTAAGGGGTATAGAGTCTGGTCACCTTCTGAGAATAGAGTTATACTTAGTAGAAATGTGATATTTGATGAAAATTCCATGCTTAACTCAACTATGAAGCCTGTATGACGTCTATTGATGTGGGAGAAAGTAGCAATGTTGATAAACAGGTGGAGATGAAATTCACTTATGTTGTGAATTAATTACAACATCAAGGTGGAGAAGATCAACACATTTTACAGAAACTGATGTAACTGAAACATTAGAATTTGTTCCACCTAAAAATCCTATTCACAAGTAGATCAATCGAGTATAGCTCGTGACAGAGCTAGAAGAGTTGGTCTTGGACCTTCTAAGAGGTATGGTTTTGATATATGGTTTGTTTTGCACTATAGGTTGTTGGGATGGTGGATCCTCATGAGCCATCCATCTATAGAGAAGTTGTGTCATTTAGAGAGTCTACTCAATAGCTTGCTGCAATGGGGGATGAGATGGAATCTCTTAACAAAAATCAGACTTGAGAATTAGTTAAACGACCTAATGAGAGAAAAATTGTCACCTGTAAATGGGTCTTCAAGAAAAAGGAGGGAATATCACCTTCAGAGGGCATTAAATATAAAACTCGAGTTATTGGTAGAGGGTTCACATAGAGAGAAAGAGTTGATTATAATGAGATATTCTCACCAGTAGTCAGACATACATCTATCAGGGTGTTACTAGTTATAGTAGCACATCAGAATTTAGAACTTAAGCAACTAGATGTAAAGACAACTTTCTTACATGGAGAGTTAGAAGAAGAGATTTATATGACCTAGCCAGATGGGTTCCAGTGTTTAGGTAAAAAAGATCATGTTTACAAGTTGAAGAAGACTTTGTATGGGCTAAAGTGGTCTCCAAGGTATTGGTACAAACGATTTGACAACTATATGGTTGAAATTGGCTAAACAGAAGCCCATATGATTGTTGTATATATCACAACAAAGTTGATGATGGTTTGATGATTTATCCACTTTTATGTGTAGATGATATGCTCATATTTGTAAAGTTCAAGTCTGAGTCTGATATAAAGGATTTGGATGCTATTCATAAAATTTTGGTTATGGAGATCTATAAGGACAAAGATAAAAATAAGGTCTTGCTGTCATAAAAAGGCTATATTCAGAAAATATTGTCCAGGTTTGGTATGTCATCAACTAAGCCTATAAATACTCCTAGTGCTGCAAATGCTCGTTTGTCATTTGTGCTTTCACCATGTCTGAACCTAAGAAAGAGTATATGTCTCGAGTTTCTTATGCTAGTTGATGTATGTTATGGTCTGTACTAGGCATAATCTTGTCCATGCCGTTAGTTTCATCAGCAAGTTCATGAGTCAACCTAGGAAGAAGCATTGACAAGTTGTCAAGAGGATTTTTCGTTACCTTGGAGGTACATCTGATGTTGATCCTGTTTATGGGAATGACACAAAGTGTTTTCTGACCAGTTATTCTAATTCTAACTATGTTGGAGATGTTGACAGTAGGAGGTCTATGACTCGCTATGTGTTCATTCTAGGTTGTTCTGCTGTTAGTTGGAAGATAACCTTACAACCTACAGTTACTACGTCTACTACTGAAGTAGAGTACATGGCCTTAACAGAAGCTGCTAAAAAGGGAATATAACTGAGAGGGCTAGTTGGTGATCTTGATTTTCATCATGACCAAGCTATTATATATTGTGATAGTTTGATTGCAATATGTCTAGCTAAGGATCAAGTTCATCATGAAAGAATTAAGCACGTTGATGTAGGATATCACTTCTTAATAAGTGAGTAGAGAGTTAAAGTGATGAAAATTGGTACTATTGATAATCCTGCTGATGTATTCACCAAACCAGTTCCACAAGGCAAGTTCCAACATTGTTTGAACTTGCTTAATGTTTTGAATTGTTAGTGGTCCTTTATAGGACACTTTGAGGCATGAGGGAGAAGTTTGGGTACGTCTGGCAATGTTGCTTTTGTTGCATCTGGTACATCTGTTATTTGGGAGAGAATTCAAGTCAAGTTGGATATTTGTTGAAATGTCTTGAATTTATTGTCTGGCAATACAAACAACCAAGTACGCACCCTCGTGGTGGATTGGGGACAACGCCTCGAAACCTATTCAGAATTTATATTTAACATTTTAATTATTTATGGTTATTTACGATTATGACTCTGGGGTTTAGAGAAGTGTACTATATAAACTATCTAACCCTAGTGGTGCCATTTTTTGTATTCATAATACATTATCTCTAATAATGTTGTTCTCTCTCTACCCGTGGACATAGCTAACATACTGTTAGTGAACCATATATATGTGTGTGTGTTGATTCTTTTACATTCTTTTGTATTCTTTAATTATCGATCTCGTAAAACTTGTGATAAAGAGTTGTTATATTTATATTTCATAAGCTTTTATTTTCATCATGGCTTTAATCCTTCTCTTCATTTGTAGGATTCATCAATATAATGAGTTTAGGCTTCATAGTCAAAGAACCTTCTGTACTTATGATAATAGACAACTTTCTCTTCACGTGTGAAAGGACAAGACCGTGAATTTTCTCAATTTTCTCATCATCGTTTGCTTCATAAAATAATTTTGCCTTCAAAGTTTTCATCTTTCTTTCATGTTGATTGTTTGTTGGTTTAAGGTAATCAAAACCAGATGTTGAAGGTTGATCTTTCTTTGATATGAAGATACTTAGCCTTCTGAAAGCTAAAGTTCGAGTGGAAGTGGACGTTAAACATTGATTTTCTTCTTTTCTCGCGGCCATACACAATCTTTGGAAGATTGAAGATCGAATAGTTGAGGTTGAATAGGATCGAAGATAGAAGTTCTTTGCTTGATTTCTTTTGAGTCATTGACTTCTTCGACATTAATATGATATGGACTTATAAGTTTATTTGATTGCAACTATTTATTCTTACTGCAATATGATTTGACTCAGTTGTTTCATTAAAGTCTAGCTCAATTTTTCCTTCTTGAGCTAATTTTAGAACGAAGCATCTTTCCACTAGGTGACTGATGACTTCATGATACTTACAATATTTTGGATCATCGAATTTTTTGCATCTCTTTCGGTCGTTTAGACTCAGGAAGTTGAATCAACCGTGCTTTCTGTAATTGTTCAAACATATCAAGAATATCATAATCAGGAAAAGGATAGACTTTTTTCTGTCTTTTTTTCAAAGTTAAATGATGCATGTCATATTCTTAATGTTTTTCAATCTTCTTGTCCTTTTTCCTGAAGGATGACTTAAGAGGGGTTGTGTATAACTATAGACTCTTCTAAAGTCACATTGACATCATTTTATTCATTCTCCACGTAGGGACTAAAATGTTTTGGTTTCCTTAATTAGCAATGCTAAGCTTCATTTCGTGGGCTCGAGTTGCTAGCTCTTTAAAAGTGCGAGGCTTTATACCTTGAAGTAAGTAAAGAAGACCCCAATGCATAACTTGGATGCATATCTCATCAACAGATAGTTCAGTGGGATGGTCTTTGTAATCCATGTTGGGTTGTATGTCCTAAAACTCGCGGTTTGTAAAGTTAAACATTTTCTATTATCAATAAAGATGTTAAAGACTTTTATTCGATAAAAGTGTTGTTAAATATATAAGTTGCACTTATAAAGATTAAATCCAATAAACTAAGATCCATGGATATTATATGAATACTTGAACTTTATGTGGAGACATAAAGATAAATCAAGTTCAAGTAAATAGCCAAAACAATCTGGTAACACTATTGGATGCAACCCGCTTTGTAGATAGTACGAACGATGTGATCCTGAATCGTTCATGTGGAGACATGAGAAGTAAAGGCATCCTATACAATGAGTTTCATAAGATTAGACCAAGAAATAAGTCACTCTTACTTTATAACACCGTTTACTGTTTAAGACTGTCTGTTTCAATTAGATGACCTAGGTAACTCGACCATAATCCTGAGCTAATTTTGAACTCCTGTTTATTCAGGATTATCCTTAGATTTGCATAGGTGAGGGTTGATTCAACAATGTGGCTCAATAAGCCTCCCATTTCAGGGGTAAGACCGGGTAGATAGTTGGGGACATAAGTGATCTTAAGTGCTTAAGTGTTGAATCCAGGTCTTGAACAAGGGGTCCCATCCTCTCATTGGCCCGAGAGGGATTCGATTTAATGATTGGATCACAAGCCAATTTTTCATTAGAGGACCAATGGAACTTAAGGAGCAAGATATAATTTCGGGGGTAAAACAACATTTGACACAACCATTATTACGAACAACATGTGAAGAGTTAACTTACTAATTATGGTCAAATCAAGTGGATAAAAATATATCTACAGTGAAGATAGTGCATCGAGGTATGTCTCGATAGTTAACGAATATTGATTAATTCGGTCTAAAGAGTTTAGCCAATTAATCTCAAATCATTGGAGCTCATGATCTGTAGGTCCATAAGGTCCCTTTACTAGCTCGTAAAACATGAACACTCTGGATTAATGAATTGAATGATTTTGAAATGTTCAAAATCATAATTAAATTTTCAATTTGAAGTGTTCAAATTGAATTTTAATTTGAAATGTTCAAATTGAATTTAGGGTTTCAATTTGAGGTGTTCAAATTGTTAATTAGGATTTGAATTTGAAATGTTCAACTTCAAATTAGGGTTTGCATAATTATATCTAATTTATCAAAATTAAACGTAGTTGGAGAGTTTAAAATATATAAATATTGATTACATGAATAGAATTCATGTTAGGTGTTTGATTAATTTAATATTTGATATTAAATTATTTTTTAATTAATTAAATTTTTTTAATCAATTAATTTTCAAATTTTCAAATTCATTTTAGAAATTGAATTTTGTATTTTATTTAATTTTGGATTAAATAAAAAGAAAATTGAAAATCAATTTTAGTGGAGAAATCCACAAAATTAAAGTAGCTTGGTGGCTTCTTAACCAAACACTTTTCGTACTTTCTCTTTGTAAATTAAAGTGGCATTCAGCATTATAGCTTAATGGCTGCATGTATGAGATATATAAAACACATCAATTTTCAAATTAGAAAAGGAGAAGAAGCTGAACTCTCCAAAAATTGATGTAGAAAAAGTTTCTGCTGAAATCCTCTTTATTCTCTTCACAATTCATCTCAAGTCTAAGTTCCACCACTTAAATCCAAAGCTGATAATAATAGAGAAGATCTCTTAGTGGTTCACTATAGATTTAAAGCTCAAAATTCATGGAGAGCAGCTTGGATTCAGAGGAATTCTTCAAAGGTATAACTTCTTGAAACCTTTTTCTGTAAAAACTGTTTTTGCATACTTTTAGAACTCAAATTAAGTGTAATTAGAGTGCTTATTGATTCTGATTACTTTCATTGCTTGCTTGTACATTCCATCAATCCAAACTTGCGGCTCTCCAACGATTTATGTAATCGATGATAAGTTCACATTTTAGTTGTTTGGTGTTTGTGGGCTTGAACATACTGACTATTCGTCTTGTGTTGTAGAAGCAATTTAGAAACTCTTTTTTTCTAGTTGTTCTCAGCTGTCAATTGACTCAAACACCAAGTCAGTGTACTAATAAAATAAAATTTCCTTTCAAAGTTCCAATAAGGCCCCTAGTGTACCAACATTTTCACATGTTTCGATAAAATGAGCGACGTGTTGCTTTGGATTGTCCTTCTCATCAAATTACTTAAACTTAGGTGGCTGGTATCTGGTTGACATTATTAAATTATCGATTCTTTTTGTATATGGTTTAGAATACAAGAGAGAACTTTAAAGAGCATCATACTAAGCTCTGATGAAATTCGTGATCATATCTTTCAATTGTTGTACCGACAACAAAGCAATTGTTGTTGTTGACTTTCTTGCAAGATTGTCTTCCCTTTGCCGTTATCCTTGACAGTAGGTGTTTGGCTTGATTCGATAGCATCACAACTTTCGATGTGATTCTTTAGAGACGTGATTTCATAATCTCTCTCTTTGATTGCCTTTATTAGCATGCCCGCCTTTTTTTCTAGTTCAACTATTCTTTCTTCATCTATACCCAAGCCTGTCATCTTGCTTGATTTTTCAGAAGATGAAATAGAGACAATGGATTCTTTTTTATGACAATCCCGTTGTTTGTTGATTTCAACAGTTGCTTCCATATATTACTTGTGATTTCAATGGTTGGTTTCTCTCTAGATTGTTGAACTTCCTTGGAGCATTTATGAGTAATTGAAGTTTTGGAGGCATTTTCTTTAGTTGACATTTGATCTTGTATGAGAGAAAGAGATGAAAGGTATAGAGGCGTGTCAATCTGTTTACACGAGATTTCTAGAGAAATTTAACTCGTGAAATTTGAACTTTGTATTTGTATTACTTTCAGTATAGTGAGTACAATATCTAATTCATAATCCTTTGATGCTTTCTCTCAAAAAATAAACTTTAATCTTTGTTGATCTTCTTAGATAATCGGTTTTTGGGTTTGATGATCTTCTTAGAGGATCGACTTTTGAGCTTGATGATATACTTGGAGGATCGACCTTTGGGTTTATTGATCTTCTTGGAGGATCGACCTGGTGGGCTTATTGGTCTTCTTGGAGGATCAACCTTTGGACTTGTTGATCTCGTTGATTAATTTTGATCTACCTCCGATTTATTTATCAAGTTGGATCGACCTCTAGCTTATTGATCGACTTGGATCGATCTTTGACTTGTTGATCAACTTGGATAAGCCTCGGCTTGTTGATCAACTTGGATCGTTCCCTGGCTTATTGATTGTCTTGGATCGACCTTTGGTTTGTTGATTGTTTGGATTAGCCTTTAAAGTTTCGATCTTCTAGTCTTTAAGATTGAGAGCTTCAAAGTTTGGAGCTTGAGAACTTTGGGAGCTTCGAACTTTAAAGCTTGAGAAGTTTGGAGTTTCAGACTTCGGAATGTGAAAGCTAGGGAACTTCAGACTTTGGAGCTTCAAACTTTAATTTTTCAGAGCTTCAAGTCTCTAGAGTTAGAGGCGGTCATTCAAACTGCAAAAAACTGAACCGTTTTTAAAAACCAAACCAAATCGAATAAAAAACTCGGTGAAGCCGAAAAATGCAGTTTGATCCGATTTGAAGAAATTTTGAAATCGAACTGAACCGTTTTTAACTTTTATATATATATATATATATATATATATATATATATATAAAGAGTAAAATCGAACCGCTTTTAATTTAAAGAACAAAACCGAACCAAACCGAACCGTTTTTTAATTAAAAAATAATATAACATGGATTTTTTAAAAATATCAAAACCAAATTTGAAACCGATTTGAACCACATATATGTTGTTCGGTTTCACATTTTAAAAAATTCGACTCGGTTTGATTTGACCACCAAACCGAACCGTTTCCACCCCTATCTAGAGCTTATAATCTTCAGAGCTTTCAATATTTAGAGCCTCCTACATCCATATCTTCCTCTCCCCAAAATGAAAGGATGAGGACTCTATTTATAGAGGTTCCTCATGGGTCTTACATAGGCTTGGGCCCAATCTTTTATTTGGCCTGAAATTCTATCACGAGTTTGAATTAGGTTGGGCTTGAGCAATTATAATTCCCTCTACGACAACAGAAGAATTGTCAATAAAAGAAGAAGCAGATAAGAGAGCAAGATTCGTTCAAAGAAAAAGTGATCCTCCGTCCGGCTACACGACTCGATCCAATTTATAATTTCCACAATAAGCTTGGGCTTTCGTTTGTGATGACGTGGAAAAATTTAATTGTCTAAAATTTCTCATTCAACTATATTTTTGTAGTTTTTATTTTTTAGAAAGATATTAATATTCAAATTCACATTAATATTTTATTTTATAAAAAATCTTAAATTAGTATATACTATTTCGTTGAGAAAAATAACAAATAAAATAAAAAAAACTATATTAACTTTTTAAAAAGAATTCAAATTCATAAAAACAATTATGTTATATAAGTTTAAATTATATTAAATTAATTATAAATTAATAAATAGACACAAGGGTATTATTGGAACATAATACAAATTTGAAACATCCTCAAGTAAAAATATTACAAAAACAAACGTAACCATTCAAATATTTGCTTGTACAAAATAAATACGATCATATAAGGATGTCAAACATCCATAGTTTTAGATATCTATAATTCATTATTAATAAACAAACACTCGTTATAGGTTGAAAATTGACGTAGAGATTTAAAAGAGGAGGTTGTGAAAGGCAATAGTAGGTGGGGATGCAAAGGGAGGCAACTGTGGAACAATGATATTAATAATAAAGTTGCACTAAACCTGTAATTAATTAGGGAATTAAATGTGACAAAATTGGAGCAGAATCTGTTCCCAAAGAAAATTATAGTTGGGGGATTAGTTGGGTGTCAGTTTGTGATTACATTCACAAGTTGTGTTATAATTAAATTTGTTATGACAGTTGGAATTTTGTCTACAAACGACTTCGATTATACAAACTCAGCACAAAATCTTTCTTTCAATAAAAGAAAGATTTAGTTGTTTATAATTTCTTTAAGTAAAAGTAAATTTTCTTTAAATTGGAAGCCGGCTGTATTTACCATTTAGTGCCAAACGTTACCTTTCCTTTGACGATTTTTATTCCAATAATTGAAATATCCATAAGAATCCACTTTTTGGATGTTCTCAATTTTATATATAATATTTGGAGGAATAGTAATTCATTTGCATTACAAGAGACAAACAATATTTAAATCTTTTTAAGTATATTATTATTATTATTATTTTTTAATTTAGAGTAGAATCAAATCCCTTATTTCAAAACTCGACGAATTGATCTACTTTTAAATAAGACATAAAATCTCATTTCTCTATATCTTTATTTTTATTATTATTATTTTATTTTGATCTTTATACTTTGAAACTTATTTTAAAAGGAAAAAGAAAAAAAAGTAAACCAATACCAAAATTTACTTACTTACCTAACTTATTCACCGTTCACAACTCATTAGCTCTTGGATGACGTTTTTTCTTACAATGAAAATTAAAAAAAATAATTATTAGATAAATTGAAAACTTGAAAATCTGTTAGATATATTTTGAAATATAGTGACGTATAGAATTGAAAGTTTTAAGGTCGGTTAGATATAAAATATAAAGTTTAATTCCTAAATAGACACGAACTTAAAAAATTATGAACAAAATTTTGATTATTTTTGAAGCTGGACTCATTAGTCCTTAGACTTTGAGGTTTGCATTTATTTAGTATTCATACTTTTTAATAAGCGCGTCTAATAGATAACTTAACTTTCAACTCCACTATCCAATAGATATCTTAATTTTCAATTATGTATCTAATAGTTTTGTGACATGTTTCTCATTTCCTTCCAAAACATAAATTAATTTTAAAGTTCCATTATATCACATTTAAATTTTTGTCTAATAGATCAACTAATTTTCAAATATTTTTTAAAAAACATAATTTTCAAATATTTTTAATACGTTAAGGCCGAGTAGTCACAAAATCCAACCTACTAGATAATTTTGATTTTTTTTCTTTTGCAAAGATATTGAATTAAATACGTGAGTAAAGTTGATAGTACAAACATTATGCTAATTGAGTTATATTCATTTTGACAATTATTTTGAAACTGATAGAAGTCTATCTGCCTATCAATAATAATAAGTGTCAAATTATTTACAAAAATAACAAAAAAAATTAATATTGATAGATAAATGTCTATCATTATTATTATTATTATTTTGTTATTTCTGTAAATATTTTTTTTACTTTTGTTATATTAGTAAAAATTTCTCTTTTTACAACCTAAAACATTATTTAATAAACAAATAAACAGACGGTGTGCGTGGGAGGCAGATTCGAAGCTGACGTAAATAAACAGATGGTTAAAAATTCAAGAAAAAATATATAATTATTATTATTTAAAAAAGAAAAGGAAAAAAAAAAAAAAGAAGGAAAAACCTTACTTCCCGCCTGCAACTGGGTCCCTTTGAAGGTTCTTTCTACAACTGAAATCTTGAATTCCAAGGGAAATCTTCTTCATCATCATCATCTTCTTCTTCTTCCCCCAAAATGTGAACAAAATTTTTGTAATTGTAGCTGTCATTGGTCAATCAATGGATTCAATCCAAATCATCAATCCCTTCTTTTTCCATTTCCTTCTTCTTTATGCTCTACACGTTATTCAAGGTCCTCCCTCACTCTAAACTCAATTTTTTAACCCTAAATCTCTGCCTTCTTACTTCTTCTTCTTCTACTTCCTCCATTTTTACCTTTTTTTTTTTTTAGTTTTTTTTCCCCTCTGCCAGCTCTTTTTAGTGAGAAGTCAACCACATACGACAATCTAAATCATTATTTCTCCGCACCCTTTGCGGGATTCTTTCTCACAATCAACTTTTTCTCTCAATATGAATCCTTCCCACTTTTCTTCTTCCCTGAATTCGCTTCATGGATGAATGCATTTCACTGATCTTCAAACCAGCATGGAACTGAAGAAAGGGAAATTCGTCAGGTAATGTATATCCTGTAATTTCCCTCTACTTATTTGAGATTTTGGTTGATGGGTTTTTCGTTTCTTTAGGTTTCACTCTAATCTGGAGAAAAATGATGGGAATAAGAGGCGTGTTGAGTTCCCATTACCAGTTTTTAGAATGGGGAAGAAATTAGAGAATGAAAGTAAAGTTATGAACTCGGATTCTTCAGGGAGGTCGAAGGTTTTTGTGGAGACTAATGGGTTACAAGAACAGAAGAATAAGAGGATTCTTAATCCTGAAAGTGAAAGGATTCTGAGATGGAATAGGGTTTTTCTCTTCTCTTGTTTGACAGCTCTTTTCGTTGACCCATTGTTCTTCTACCTTCCTTCAGTGATTCATCATAACAGGTCATCTTGTATGACAACTGATTTCAATTTGGGAATTGTTGTGACTGTTTTTCGCACTTTTGCCGATGTTTTTTATCTGTTGCATATGATTTTGAAGTTCCGGATTGCTTATGTATCACCAACTTCAAGAGTTTTTGGCAAAGGTGAACTTGTTACTGATCCAAAGAAGATTGCTAAACGCTATTTGAAGTCAGATTTCTGTATAGATCTCATTGCTTCTCTGCCTCTTCCTCAGGTATTTTAACAAACACATTTGTTTGCTATCTGTTCATCACAACTCCCTCCGTTTTGATAAGCATTTGATTTTTTAAATTTCTAGATTGTTATCTACCTTTAACTATTATTTTCAAAATCAAAGCTAAGTTTTCGAAGACTGAAAAATGATATCGCTAACCAACAAGATCTTTGTATTAGTTCATCACAACTTCATGTTTGAAATTCAGCTTTAAATCTTAGGTAGGTTTGTTAACCATTTGTGCTCCTTCAATAACTATTTAGTTATGTATTTATTTATATTGAAAATTAAGTTGTTTTTCTCACATTTTTTTTTCATAATGATAATCATCTCTTATCTTTTCTAGGTAAACATTTGAATTCTAAATTATTGTTTTTTGTTTTTTATTTTTAAAACAAAAAACTTTTAAAATCTACTTGTTTTAGTTTGTTTTGATTTTGAAAATATTCATAAAGATAAGACAACATAATAAAGAAACTAGTAAGTGGAAATAGTGTGTATGAGTTTCATTTTCAAAAACCAAAAACTAAATGGTTATCAAAAGGGATTTTTATTTTTGATTTTTGATTTTTAGTTTTTGAAAATTAAGTGTACGAACACTACGTCTATCTATTAGATTCTTTATTTGTTACCTACTTTTCATGATGAGTGTTTTCAAAATCAAAGTCAAAATTTTTAAAACTAAGGGAAAAAAGTGTACTTGTTTTCAATGTTAAGAATAAGATTTGGTTAGAAAAGATGAAAACTAAGAAATAGTGAGAAACTAAACATAATTTTCGAACACAGAAAAAAAAGGAAGCCAATTGGTTATTTAAAGGAGTTTGTGTAAATTATACTGAAAAATCTGTTTGAGACTATGTTATCAATCAATTCTTAAATGTGATTTCAGTCTGTCCCAATATGACTGGCTTTGAGATTTGCAGTTTCTTTCATGTAGACCCAGATTTCAGATTTGTGCGTGAGCTGTACTGCAGCTATTTCATCTGAAGCAACAGTTTTCTATATTTTGTTTTTATATCTCAACTGAGGTCATACATGATGTTATTTTTATTTCCACGGTAGTTTGAATTTTTTTTTTTTTTTTTTTTTTTTTTTTTTTTTGTAACTTATTTTGGCAGATTATGATATGGTTTATCATGCCAGCAATTAGAAGCTCTCATGCAGACCATACAAACAATACACTTGTGTTAATTGTCCTGCTTCAGTATATTCCAAGATTTTACCTGATTTTCCCATTAAGTTCCCACATTATCAAAACTACTGGTGTTGTCACAAAGACTGCTTGGGCTGGGGCTGAATATAACCTTATATTGTATATGCTAGCTAGTCATGTATGTAACGAACCCAAGCACCTTTCGTCTCGTTCCTCGTTTTTACATTCTAAATATACTTCAAATGCAACCTGTTTGAAGTTTCTTTTGTTCATATAGATCTTAGGAGCAGCATGGTATTTACTTTCTGTGGAGCGCCATGCCATGTGCTGGAAGTTCACCTGCAGGAGAGAATTCAGTCCTATGAAATGCCTTCTTGACTATCTGGATTGTGGTACTTTAAATGATGTAGACCGCAGGATATGGGAAGTGAATACTACCGTTTTTAGCCAATGTTCTCCAGATGAAGACGTCGTTTTCAATTATGGGATATTTGCCGATGCGATTGCAAAAGATGTCATCTCCTCCAGGTTCCTTCAGAAGTATTTCTATTGTTTATGGTGGGGCTTACAGAACTTGAGGTATGTATATATATGTGAGTAGTTGAGCTACTTGTATTTTTGTGTCTTTGCTACTCAGATTGCTTTCTAAACTTCGGCATGTTTCATCTATAAATTTTCCAGTTCCTATGGTCAGGGTTTGGAAACGAGTATCTTCATAGGAGAAACTTTATTTGCTATCCTCATTGCTATAATGGGTTTGGTCTTGTTTGCGCATTTGATCGGAAACATGCAGGTACGTTTGAACTCATTAGTTTTCTGGGGTAAACTTAGAAATTTAGACCTTTGCCTTTTCTGTATTTTTCTTGTAGTTGTTGCGTAATATTTTACACCAAAATGAGCTTAACTCAGTGGTAATTGATATGCACTATATAGTTTTATATGATAAACCAATACAGTGGCTCTCCTATTAGGTTCAATGTTTATGTTCATTGCCTTTCAATTGACCATCTTCTTCATTTTCGAAGGCAATTTTTTGAAAAGTAGAGAGGTCATTTTATGATAAGCTTTGTCATGCTTCTATAAACTTCTTAATCAACATGTCAACTTGGTTCTCATAGTTTGTCTTACATTCATATATAGCATAAAGAGTATGTTTTATCTTTGGTAGTTGTCTGGTTCCCCTCAAAATTTATCTATCATAAAATAGGTTTAAAATATACTTTTTATTCTCTCTCTGAAACTTGTGTTATGGTGCAGACCTATTTGCAATCCATCACTGTGAGGCTGGAGGAGTGGAGGGTCAAGCGTCGAGACACTGAGGAATGGATGAAACATCGACAGCTCCCTCAAGATTTACAAGAACGTGTGAGGAGATTTGTTCAATATAAGTGGCTTGCAACACGAGGAGTGGACGAAGAATCGATCTTACAAGGCCTTCCAACAGATCTCCGTCGAGATATTCAGCGCCACTTGTGCCTCGACCTCGTTCGACGTGTAAGCTCTTTTCTGAATCTCTTATTCTTATTTGTACCTCTCATCCTGAAACGTTTTCTCTTCTGTTTGACATGCACACATCACACACACATGAACATGAAATATGCTTGTGAACAAAATTCTACTTTGTATGAAATCCACTTGTTTTTCGAGATTGCAGGTTCCTTTTTTCGCACAGATGGATGATCAGCTACTTGATGCAATTTGTGAGCGACTGGCATCCTCTCTATGTACACAACGTACTTACATTGTTCGTGAAGGAGATCCTGTTACTGAGATGCTCTTTATCATTCGAGGAATGCTCGAGAGTTCCACGACGGATGGAGGACGGTCAGGTTTTTTCAATTCGATAACCTTAAGACCTGGGGATTTTTGTGGAGAAGAGCTTCTCGCTTGGGCATTGCTACCAAAATCATCAATCAGCTTGCCATCTTCTACTAGAACAGTCAGAGCAATCACTGAAGTGGAAGCCTTTGCTCTGCGTGCAGAGGATCTCAAATTTGTGGCTAACCAGTTTCGACGACTTCATAGCAAGAAGCTTCAGCATACCTTCAGGTTTTACTCTTATCACTGGAGAACCTGGGCTGCCTGCTTCATTCAGGCAGCATGGCGTCGCTTCAAAAGGCGAATCATAGCGAAGTCACTCAGCTTGCAGGAGTCTTTCTCGTTGACTCCCGAGAAGCCAGTGGCTGACGAAGCCGAACAAGAAGAGGAAGAACATAATACTCCACGCACCAATTACTCTCAAGCAAAACAAAACCTCGGTGTCACCATATTGGCTTCGAGGTTTGCTGCAAACACACGTAGAGGAGCACAAAAGCTCAAGGATGTCAACTTATCCAAGCTGCGAAAGCCTGATGAGCCAGACTTTTCTGAAGAACCAGACGATTAACTTGTTGGAGGAGAGGGGAAAAAAAAAAAGAAAAAAAAAACATTCTAGAAAAGCCTCATCTTTGACTTTAATAAGATATTCACTTGTATATTATTTTTTTTTACCTTTCATTCATTCATTTCTAACTTTATATTTTGATATTGGAACTCAACCAATTCGGGTGGGCTTTCAAACAATTTTCACTGTAGCTGCTACACTTCTACTTAACAGAGCACCAAAATTAGACTAGAGTAACCAAGAGCGTGGTTTTTCCAATCTAAACCAAACAGGGACAATATATTTTGTTGCTAACAATTCATTACCTTGTGAGAGATGTCCTGGATATAAGTGAAAAGGTCGAGAAACATTCTTTAACTCGTTGAGAACGCTTTAAGGATATAATACTCCGTAAGAGAGTTTCGGCAGGTAGTATTTGGCTTAAGAGAGTAATCTTAGACAGAGATAATATTAGGTAGTTAAAAGAAAGCTGGTCCACTGGTACCCTAAACTTTTGGAATGAAAATCCAGTTTATGTGCAACTTGCCAACTTGAAAACGTGCAAGGAGAGGTGGGTCATGACTCAGTTTGTCAAATCATAGTTTTTCCATAGATAGAGGTTGAATAAGCTAAAGACAAAGCTTTTAATAAAAAGGGCCATACATAACCAGTCAAGAAAACAATGGGCAAATTTGTCATTAATCATTCCACCAACCAGTGACAATAGCAATAGTAGGCACTATCCACAACACAATAAAAAAGAAAAAAGAATCAGAGCATATGCCCACACCAGATCCTGGCCCCCACAAATATTTCTTTAGCCTTCTAATAAGGATTGAAAATGTATCTGAACCAACAATCTTAGCCACCCAAAACATTCAACCTTCTTCTAATCAACTTAACCTGCCGACACTAGCTTTGTACTTTGCAGCACAAGTAAATTGCAGTAGATTGAAGTAGTGGAAAATATGATATATATTAGACTGGATAAAATAGTACATTTACAGAGAAGTTTGAAGTCTTACATGTCTTGAAAACCAGAATGCTACAACAAAGGCAGCTTGATTCAAACTGATCAATTGGTTTGGTTCGGTTCCTGTGAACGACGGGGTCTTGGAAAGGCCAAAATTACACCCAAGAAAGAATTAATGGTGGCTGTGGGATAATAAAGCAGAACTTATTTGCATAACAAACACTAAACTGCTGAAACAGCTTATGAATGATTACAATCACAGATGCTGTATGAGTATGTAAGGGAAGAATGAAGGTGGTGAATGGTGTGTATGGTATGAAGGGTGATCCAAAAGAAGATGTTCTTTAGAAGACTTCGATATCGACTGCTTTATTGAATCAGAGGTCGGGTTCAGCATCTTTGATTACCGAGGGTTAAATCCCCTCGGTGGGACAAATTATACTGCACAAACAGAACTTTTGCTGCTATAGCACAAGAAAATGTTTTTTTATCCATCTTGATCTTGGATTCAATTGTGCAACGTCAGCTCATTTGCTCTCCAATTAGATCAAGGCCTACAAGGAGGAAGGTCACACCTTGGAACATCAAGAAGTAGAAGTGGACTCCTTGTGCAGCCAAGAGACTCCTTAGTGAGGCTAACAGTAAAAGAAACGCGAGCGCTAGCTCTTTCCGATATATCTTGTTAACTTTTTTGACAGGTGCAGAGACGACTTCTTTGCGTTCCTTTAAGTGAGCCAACTCAGAAATCTCACTCTCGGAAGCACCTCTACAGATCTGAGCTTGATTCATTGTCTTAGAGTCCCTTTCAGCAGCGGTCAGTAAGTCGGATTCGGAGGATCTGCCAGCCTTTTTGGTCACAATCCACTCATAAGAGCTACCTAACTGAAATAAGCCAGATACCATGGCATTGAATTTGGTGACGGACATAGTGTTCTCAAAAAGCAGGTAGGGGACAATAAAAGGAAAAGATTTTGGGGATGGAAGAATGTTGAGTAATGACATGAAGACAGGCACATAACAGATCACCCATACAGGAAGCTCGGCTTCTGGTACGAACATGGTTAGAGGAAGAATTATGCAGAACAACGTGAAGGAATAGAATGGAAGGATAAGTTTCCTTAATAGAAAGAACAACAGTATCAAATTTGCCTTCTTCCATCTTGATATCTGCATTATGAAAGGTTCAAGACATCATCTCTTCATCGTAATGCAATGGTGAGGCGACTAATAGTTAAAGTATCACAACACGAACATAAAGACCGTACCTTAGAACTTATGACTGCTGGAAGACACAACCTGAATAGTTGCATAGGACCAGAATGCCAACGATGTTGCTGTTTCCTGTAAGCTTCATAGGACTCAGGAACTTCACAAAGGACCTGAATTAATTCGAAAAGTTCTGAAGGTTCAAATTAAATGAAAACGAGCATATTCAACTGTATTAAGACAGATTTTCTTTTGATCATTGAAGTTATGCTCAAGTTGTTAACCAAAAAGATAGATACTTAGACAAGTCAAGCTGTCATCATAGTTTCTTCAAGCTAATGAAGTGACAGATTCGATTACCTTAACGTCATTTAGGAATACAAATTTCCAGCCGTTAAGATGGGCTCTCACAGCTATATCCATATCCTCTACTGTGGTTCTTTCGAGCCACCCTCCAGATTCCTCCAGGGCTTTAATCCTCCAAACACCAGCAGTGCCATTGAAACCAAAGAAATTAAGGAACACCCCATTAACCTGCTGTTCTACCTCAAAGTGGAAACACAAGTTAATATTTTGAAGGCGTGTCAACAAGTTTTCATCCCTGTTCACGAAAGACCATCTGGCCTGAACCAAACCTAGCTCCGGGTTATCCTGCAAAAAGAAAAAACAAAAGGATCAGGAAAATTAACAAAAATTACAAGGCCAAAGAACAGGGAGAGAAAAAAACTGTTTTTTGTTGTTTCCACCTTGAAATGGGGGACGGTCAGTTTAAGAAAATCTGGATTAGGTTGAAAGTCAGCATCAAAAATTGCTACAAACTCATAGTCTCTAACATAATCACAACTCATTGCAGACTTGAGATTCCCAGCTTTATATCCTGTTCTTACTAATCGATGGCGATACACTATGTTTACCCCCTTTTGGCTCCATTTAGCAACCTCTGCCTTAATTAACAGTTGGATGCTCTCATCATCAGAATCATCAAGAACTTGAATTAGTAAGCGGTCCCTTGGCCAATCAATCTGACAGACTGCAGATATAGATTGCTCATAAACCTGCATGAAGTAGTTGTAAAACCAGTTATATTTTGGAATCTAACATAATCTTCTGAACTACAACGGCTATTGCTAATTATCGTTGATTACTCCAACATACAGATAAAACTTATAAAAGCTACTTCAACATAAGAGAATTGTTTTTTATGCCTGTTTAATGCCTAATTTATTTAAATATCTATGCTCTATTGCTCTCACATGCTATGTTCTCTCCCCATCTCTCCTGCAATTATCAAATCTCTTAAAAGCTAAACAAATATGAAGAATCCTTAACTCAGATTTGTCGCATACTAAAAAATAGAGAAACAAAGTGGAAATAGATCGAAAAGGGTATTACCTCCCGCTCGTTGCACATGGGAATTTGAACAAGAACCATTGGATACTTGTACCCAGCGCCCTCCACATCGTCCAACTTGAAGGGATCCCCTTCAATTTTGGGTTCAATTCTTTTGTATTTTATCCACAGGCAACCAAAACAAAGGATCATACGATCCACCGATTGGATAAGGAACAGAACAATGCAAAATTTAGAGAGGGTTTGAATGAGGGGAGCAATGTAGTCTGCTCTAAAAGTTAACCAAGCAACATAGAGTGCATGAAGCAATCCTTGCAACTCAGAAGCTTGAGGAATATGCAGATTGGAATTCTGAAAATAATGCCAGCCTTTGAAATAAGCAAGCATTTCAAAAGCAAGAATCGCAATGGAAGTTACTAAGAAAACTCTAATAACTCCAAACAATAACTTCCCTCTTCCTAACTTCCCGCCTTCAATGGCGACTCCTTGTCTGTAGATCAGTCTCTTCTTGATTGTTCCCAACAATGCCCAAAGAACAGTAACAAGCCAAGTTATGCAACCGACGGCTCGATTGGCCTTTAGAAGAAGAACCCACGTGACCTGTTTGGCATTTTTGCCTCTACTTTTCTCCACCGGCCGGAATGCAGCGTCGGGGCCGTCGATCTCCACGACGGAGAAGTTAGGTTTCTCCATCGTCACAACCACCGGAGTTCCCTTTTGAGGGTCTGTCTCTTTACCCCACCGACACAAAAACCCCAATCTCGGCGCCATTTCTTAAACACACTGCAAGAAATAAAAAAAAAAAAAAAAAAAAACAAACAAACAAACAAACAAACAAACAAAAATCACAGCCGACGAAGAAGAAGCTCAAAGCAAAACCCCATTTCAAAATGAATAAACCCCACGAAGAAAAACACTTGAGTGGATGGTCATTCCATCATTTCAGAGAGAATCAGAAAGAATGCAGCAGAGAAGGAGAAGAACAGAGTGAGAAAGAGGGCTCATTTGTAAATGGATTGAAAGCTCTAAAAACACAACATGGGGGAAAAAACCACATGATGAGGAAAGGTATCAGCAGCTTCATGTGGGGTAATGGTCACGTAATAGCTTTTCTTTTTTTTAACAGCTCAAGAATTTTGATATCTGAGTGAAAGGGGAGATGAAGCGTATGGCTTAGCTAAGCAAAACAGTGGAGAAGATGAAGAAAAATTTTGACCAAAAGAAGACGGAATGTGGTCAAGAAGAATTGAATTGACCCCGTTGGGAAGTTAAATTTGAATTAGAGGATGAAGAATTGGGATGAGGTGAGAGAATTAATATAAAAATTAAAGCGAATTCGATTCGATTTGAGCTTCTTGTGTTTTGTGATTTACAGAACGTGAAGAACCCAACTGTCAAAAAAACAGGTCTCAGCTGTTTATCCAACGTCCAGATGGATTCGATCATGGCGCCCATTCAGATTTCTCTCTCTTCCACCGCACTTCTTTTACCCACAACTCTCACCATTTTTTTTATTTACAATTTTTTTTCACGGAGAAGCAAAGACTGCACCTAAGTCCATGCTACCTTTTTCTTATCTACATTAATATATATATATATATATATATATATATATATATAATATTTTTTAAAATTAAATTAACATGTGAAGCCTTCAATTGGTGATACAAACAAAAAATTTGTGTAGCAAAAAGAAAAAGAAAACTCTCTCTCTGTATATATATATATATATATTAAAAGGACATCTATAAATCTAGCTATGGTTTTTTTAAATTATAAATATAGCAAAAAAATAAAAAAATAAAATTTATCTTTTATCTATTTGTATATGATATTATTCGTATATATTTGGTGTATTAATTATATAAATAACCAAACTATCAAATATAACGTATATTGATTGACTGATATATCAAATATAAAATATATCGGTTAATTGATATTTCAAATATTAAGTATCAAAGTCTTATAGATACATCAAAAAAGGTAAAATTGGAATAATAAAAAACATAAATTAGATCTGATATATTTTTGCTATATTTGGTACATTTCAATAAACTATTGTTAAAATTTACAAATTTGCAAATGTTTTTTTTCCTATGGTTGCAACTGCCACTTCTTTGAGAAATATTTTTATTTATAGTTAATTACATGTTTACTCATCATACTATTTAATAAGTGGTTATAATGCAAGGAAAATACACTTTTTAGGTTCGAGTTTAATTGTATTGCATTTGCCTCTAAGTTTTTTAGGCTTTATTTGGTAATCATTTTATTTTGTTTTTTAATTTTTAATTATATAAATTAAACTTATTTTCTCTCCATTTTTACAATGTTTTGAATTTTTCTTAAATAAAAGAGCTCAATTATTAGCTAAATTCCTAAAAAAAGAATAAAAGTTTTTAGAAACTTTTTTTTTTAGTTTTCAATACTTGACTTGTTTTTTTTTTCTAAAAACAATGATAAAAAGTAGATGATAAAACAAGAAATTAAGAGGTGAAATGAGTGTTTATACGTTTAATTTTCAAAATTTAAAAACAAAAAATAGTCTTAGTTTTCAAATGATTATCATGACATGACCTTAATTTTCAAATATAACATTTTAACTCGTGTTAGGTTATAAAAATAGTTTATTTGATATTTGTTGTTAATTTTTTTTTAAATATTGTAGCTAACAGGAAGTTGTCGTGACATTCTTTTATTTTTTATTTTATTTTATTTTTAAATAGGATGTAGGGCGAAGGACGAGTGCGGGAGATGACAACAACATACGAGAGAAGGGAGAAAATAAGATTGGGAACTAAGACAGAGAATATATATATATATAAATTTCTATTAAAAATAAATATATATATTTTTATTAACAAAAAAAAAAAACACTTCGACTTTCTTACAGCTAAAATAACAAAAAACTGACAACACAAAACAAATAAATCATTTTTACAAACCTCAATGGTTCGAAAAAGACCTAAATGTTATCAAATTCAAACCTCAATTTAGAGACATATTATACACTATTCTCAACCATTCTTGTAATTTAACTTACTAATTTTTGCAATTTCTTGTACTTCTAACAAATATTGTTGCTGAGATTGAAAGATTAGAGCTTAAGAACTTTGACTTTTTTACCCCTACATTTTTTCTTTTTCTTTCTTTCTTTATTAGGAAACAAAAGCACGGACAGTTATAGATTATATCACAAGACAATAATAAGATAAATCACTCAAGGTAAGAAAAAAGAAGAAGAGAAGAAGTTCGCTCTTCCAACACCCTATGAGCTAGAAAGTTGTGGCATCACATCATATGAGAGAAAGAAAACTAATCTTAATTCACTCTCGTAGATTTTATCTCCTTAATATTTTTTTAAAAGAAAACCTCTTAAATGTCCGAAGAACTCATCATTAATAAGGAGAATAATCTTCTCACAATCGTATTTAACTATGATATTGTACATATTAATTGATAGAGTACCATCTCGACCATCATGAATATTCCACTCTCTACGTTGTTAAACTACAAAGGAAAAAAATGTTTTGACATAGACTTGTATTAAAGCTATATTAAGATAGTTGAAGTAGGTATAGAGTGGGGTAAATGGTTGAAGTAGGTATAGAGTGGGGTAAATATTGAAATATTGATAGTATAATAACGACAATAATCTAAATATTTATTCTCCTTTTCAATTTATATATATTTCATGCTTTATTTTGTATATTTTTAGAGTACTTAAAAAAAGGTATTTTTTTTTTTCAAGAAGAAAAAAAGTATTTTAAAAAGTATAATGATTGAGTCGTTAAAGATGGATGGTGACATTATTTTTTACTATTAAAATTATAAGGGTGCGTTTTTTCTCTTCTTTTATTTATTTATTTTTTAATTTAAGAAGAATATTTTTTTTAATATTATTAATATGTTAAATTAGGTTCCATGTAGATGCCCATTACTAATATGCATTGGTCATGTGTCATTTATCCATTAATTCATGTGTTGTTCATATATCTCAAGATACACATTATTAGTGTTCATATAATCCACTTCCTATTTGTCAAATTGCCTATAAATAATGACCTATTAAAATCCGGTCTTTGTTATTTTATTTAATTTTTATTATTTATTTGTTTTATATATTTATTTTAATATATATTTATTTTATTATATATTTTTATTATATTATATTTTCTCTATATTCGTGTGTTCATTGTGCGTCATTGTGCTCCTCAAATTCACAACACGTTATCGGTACGAGTTTATATCGTTTTTCTCGCTAAAAGTAGTAGGTCTTAAAAGTATGGCGATTTTTTCCTCTTCGTTATAATTAATAAATTTAAAGTTGTTTTACATATTTAATATCTATTAAATTTCTAATATAAATACAATATTTTATGATAGTTCTACTATGAAAAATCTCACAAAATTAGAATTTATCACTCCATATTAACGACAAGAATTATTTGTCACGGATACTTGATGTCGAAAATCACCTGGATGCTATGAATCTTGGAGAGACTAATAAAGAAGGAAATATGACATCTAATCAAGACAAAGCAAAAGGTATGATTTTCTTTTGTCATCATCTTCATGAAGGATTAAAAATGAAGTATTTTACAATAAAAGATCCTCGTATCTTGTGAAAATTTTTTTAAGAGAGGTATGATCATAAAAAAAAAATAGTTAATCTTCCTAAAACTCGTTATGAGTGGATGCATTTGAGGCTACAAGATTTTAAATTAGTAAGTGATTACAACTCCTCATTATTTAAAATCAGTTTGAAACTGTTGTTAGGCGGAGAGAAAATTATTGATGTTGATAGGTTAGAGAAGACATTTTGTACATTTCATATCTCGAATATGCTCCTAGAGTAGCAATATCGAGATAAAGGTTTTAAACAATATTCTAAACTAATTTCATGTCTTCTTGTGGCCAAACAAAATGATGAGTTATGAATTAGAAATCATGAATCTCGATCAAGCGGGACAACACCATTCCTTAAAGTGAATGTTGTGAATTTTAATAATAATCGTGGTTGAGGTCGTGGTCATAGTCGAGATTGTGACCGTGGAAAAGGAAGAAATAATTATTATTTTTATGGCGATCGTTCAAATCATTAAAATTTCTAAGGAACCACATAAAGTGATGATCACAAAAGAAAAGCTCCACAAGATAGAGTTCAAAAATTATTGAAAATAAAGGCTTCCGATGTGGAATGACTGGGCATTGGTCACGTACCTGTCATATATCAAAATATTTAGTTGATCTCTATAAAGCATCCCCGAAGGAAAAAGAGAAAAATGTGAAAGCAAATTTTGCATATCAGGATAATGATATTTTGACCCATCCCATATGACAAATTTGGATGTGGTGGACTTATTTGAATCTGTTGAAGAGAAAATCGACAGAATTAATGAACTTTGAAAATATATAGACTTATTGTTATTTTCATTGAAGGAGCTCATTTTACAGAGAACTTTTGAGCTGAAACAGATCGTCAAAATCCCATTTCGATTGAACGCAAACATTTACAGTAAAATAAACAAATTATGTATAAAACATAAATTACAGCATGCTTTTGAATAATAAAACAAGAGTTTAGAGATTATACATTTGAAGAACTTTTCTTCAAGTAAATCTCTCTAACTAACTCGTTCACGAACTCGTTGAACAAGTCACGAACACTCCAAACGAACAACAGCAAACAACAACGCAACTCAAACCAAAAGGTAGAGGACACAACCACTTGGTTACCTTAGTATTCTCGATGTGAGAACCCAAGAGTAGTGGGCTCTGCTTGAAGGAAATCAGACATGAAGATTTCTATGAGCAATGAAATAATCATTCCAAATTCTATTCGAAATTGAACATAAACAATTACAGTCAAGAAACGGAAACTTACAGGTCATGCACAATACGAAATTACAATATGTTTAACCAGATAATCAAGGGAAAGATTAAACATACATTTTAAGACTCAGTTTCAAACTCCCTTAATCATGAAACTCATTCAGTCTCCAAGACAGCAACACACGAATGCTCGAACACAGCAACCGCAACACAGCACGATCAACAGCAACCACGAACTCAACGATCTTCCAAGATCACGAACCCAACAAACAGCCTTTAAAACCTCAACCTCAGTCGAGTTGAGTAAGACACCACCACAATGGCTACCTTAGTATTCTCGGTGTGAGAATCCAGAAGTGTGGGCTCTGTGTGGACTTAGTTAGAGGAAAAGACCGAAGGAATAATAATCGTGTAGACGATTGAGCAAGTGGGAGATGACAAGAGTCTATCGTATAGATGAATGCTCAATCGTTTAGAAGAAGGCAAGTTATCGTATAGCAAAATCCCTGCAATCGTTTAGCGAACTATCATATAGTGTCACTCCACGATCGTTTAGTCTCTCTTTCAACTATCGTTTAGTGAATCAAATTCACTTAACAACAATTCCGTGAGTTTTTCCAAAATAGTAACTCTCACAAATATCTACTAAATTTAGGAAAACATTTTTCTTTTATCTCACAGTTATCATAAAGCCACTAATAACCTCCCACTCAATTGGTTATTAGAGAAAAAGATATAATTATCAAATAATTAATATTATTATAAATATATATAATAATCAACTTACCATATTATGTTTATAACCTATAGTTTTAATATTTCTTCTCATAAAATATATAAACCATAGTTCTTTTTCTATTTCATGGTACTTATTGTAAATCTCATTTACATTAATCCTCCACTTGATGTATCTCATACATCACGCCGATCATATCATATATAATCAAATTTTCTCTTGTCAATTTGAACATTTCAAATTAACACCAAGAACTGATTCTCAACTTGAATCCATTGAGCTAACAAGGGGACCTTATGAATCTGTAGCTTGAAGCTCCAACGGTACGTGAATAACTTACTAAAATTTTTAGTCACGGGATCCACCATCTGTTAACTGCCAGGCACTCTACTAAAGACCGATAGTTGCACTCTTCTTACTACAGATATATTTTGTGTCCATATCAACCAATCAACAGTCTGATAACCCTTCACATATAGCTCGTAAGTACATCTGGGCCAATAACCGTTATGCCCCTGTAGTTACATCTAACTCCTTAAGTACCACTGATCTCTTTAATGAACATAAGTCATAGTCCTACTATTACTGAATCCTCTCTTCCAAAGAGAAGTTGTGGCCACCATGTTCAAAACCCGGAATCAGCCCTCGAGGGAGCAATCTATCTACTTACCCCTACATCAGGGAAGGAGTGAATTCCATCTTGTGTAACTGAGTTCCCAGCTCCCAAATCAGACAAATCCCCAAAAAGGTAGGCTTGTTGAGTTGGCAATCTGGTCACTCTCACCCATACTAATTAAATGACCGCCCTCAAATGTAGGAGTTTTCAAAACACTCAGGATTAAGGTTATGTCACCTATGGTCGTTTAGGTGAGATGTAAGTCTCAAGTATCAATAGCGTTATATAAAGAGACTAGTCATCTCGTAGTTCGATCTTATATAAACTCTTTGTATGAGACATCCTCGCTCGCATGTCTCCACATGAATGGTCAGGATCTACCATCTGTAGTAGTTCACAACACTTGTAAACCTCTACAAAACGGGTCGTATCCGTAATGTCACCAGGATCAGATATCTCTCCTTAATCCTTATACTATAGACCTTTTTAGGTTATCACTTAAGGCATGATACACTTGTATATCTCATATACATGCTTAAGTTTACATACAATAACCATGGAGTTTTGTTTATTGGATATGAGTAAATGCCAAATAAAATAACTCTTATTTTATTCATAACAATGTGTATAGTTTACAAACTACAAGACTCCGGGAGAATTAAGACACCAATCCCAACAATTGTAACGACATAAACTATACATAAAATGATGCACGCAAGGTTCAAGTCCATGTCCCCATTACCAGTTCCCCGGCAACGATGCCATAAACTTGCACACGCAATTTGTATAATGCAATGTATGCAATGATGCAAGTCCATGCCATAAACTTGTTAACACAAATTTTATGCGATGATGATATGTGATACTACTTCTAGATATGCGTTATTAACAAATGTTCTTGTAGTATGTTGTGCGTTGTCACAAGTTTTCTTGCATTGAAACCAAGTATAATTTTACTGCAAGTTTCTCGGTGTGATCCGAGGTCGAAGACAGGGATTGTTTTAAATTTTTGCGTTGTGCTTGTGATATATGCGACTAGAGGTTTTTCAAATTAATAAAGATTTTGTGTACAAGTAATGCGATGAAGTAAAGAAAGCGGTAAAAATGCGATAATACATAAATTGCGTTAAAGTAAATTGCGATAAAGTAAATCTAAGCTAAGATGATACATGATACAAGATACTGAGGTCAAGGCTGGCTGTGAAGATTATGCAAAGATCGTGTAATGCGGTGACAAGTCTTATGTACGAAGCAGAAACAGAAAAGATAATTAATATAAATGGCACAAGTTCCTTAATTGCGTTAAAGATATAAGTACTGTTTCGCTTTTCCCTTGGCGTACACCTCTCGGTGATCAGCCACGTTCCTACATCTCTGTAGTGAAACAGGGATGAACGTAATGAACGCAAGGTTGCTTCCATCTCTGGAAGTACTACTCGCTTTATTTAACGCATTCTTCTAACCTTCTCTCGACAGATCAGAATGACATCTTCACTTCTGCTCTCACAAGTGAAGATGTCGTCTAGCATGCTTTAGCTAAACGCATTTATTTATTTAGCTCATATTATGTTATTCGTCTAATCCATATTAATTACCAAGGTATTAAGAAAACTTCATGGAGAAATCGATTAATGGAGGAACGCAAATAGACAGAAAAGTGGTAATGAAAGCGATCGAGACATTCAATAAAACTATTAAGCGTCTGATACATGATTTGTGAATGAAGAGATTAAGAAGATGAAATACACTTTATGAAATAGAGTTAGAAATAAATACAAATAAGCGTCACCGTCTTAGTGCCGATCATGATGGAGATTTGCTTGCTGACGTGGATGAAGTGAACGAATGGATGAGCTTCCCTCTCAGGCTTGCTCAACCGGTAGCAGGGATCTAAGCACAGAGCTTCACGGCTGGGATCTGGCAGATTTGTACTGAGACTCACCTCTCAGCCTTGTCTCTTCTCTTCCCGGATTTCTTCCGATCAGTACTCAACTCAGCCTTTCTCTCAATAATTCAAAAACAATTAGCCCTTGTATCAATTATACCCATATCCAGTATATCTTCTCTAAATTCTATGGGGTATTTATAGGTGAAAAAGCTTTGACTCTTGGCTTGTGGACCCCACTTCTTGTTATGAAAATTCCAAAGATGGAGGAATAAATTTCCTTTTGTATGCAATCAGACCGTCAAATATGCACAACGGTTAGTTGTACACGTGTCACAATACTCCGCGTTTGCGTTGCTCAGCTGCGTCTTTTGATCGGTTGCTCGCATGCGGTGTTGTTTTTATTACCGCGTGCAGTTGAAATTCAGCTCAAGATCGACTGTCGTATTGTGCCGTCATTGCGTTAATCATCTCCTCATTGTGATTTGGCGGGCACAATGTAATAGAGATACGTTGTTTAGTTTCTCGTTGGCCTTAATTGCAAGCGGTGACTTGGTTTCCTGCAAAACATAGTAAAAATATCTTCTTCTACCATATTGACTTGTTAGTGGGTGTAATTGCGATAATTCATAATTATTGTATTTCTGAGCTACTTTTCATACAATCTCGCATATTCCTTCTCTTTTGGCCGCAATATTTAGATAAGGCAACATAGATAACTTGTATTTCTGCAAGTTATCAAGGGTGTTTGTGGTTTGGAGGAGGAAGATGATCAAGGAAGGCAAAGCCATTGCATAACAAAAACTTCAATCATTTAGTGAACCGAATCTATCGCATAGGCTCTCAAGATTGATTGTATAGATACTCAATCGTGTAACACTAACTCTCATCTGGAAAAAATAAAATCATTTTTTATTTATCCCAAAAGCCACAAAACTAATTAATTTCCTACTAAGGGTAGTTAGAGAGAAATATGGTTTAATTATCAAATAATTAATAATTATAAATAAACATGATAACCAACTTATCATATTATATTTATAACCTATAGTTTTAATATTGCATCCTATACAATATATAAACTATAGTTCTTTTTCTCTATTTTATGGCATTTAATATAAATCATAGTTATATTAAATTTGACAACTATGAATCTTATTCATAAAAAATATATTCGATTCATATTCAAATATTTATTTATGTAATTAAACAATATTATATCAAATACATTATGTCAATTACATCATATATAATTGAATTAATTGAATTATATCATATAGAATCAAATTTTCTCTTGTTAATTTGAACATTTCAAATTAACCCAAAAATTGATTCTCAACTTAAATCCTTTGAGCTACCAAGGAGATCTTATGAACCTGTAGCTTGAAGCTTCAACGGTACGTGAATAACTTATTAAACTCCTTAATCACATTATCCACCATCCGTTAACTGCCGAGTACTTCACTAAAGACTGACAGCTGCCTTCTTCGCACTACAAATATATTTCTATATCCATTGGATATAACCAATCAACGATACGATGACCCTTCACAAATTGCTCGTAAGTACAATTAGACCAAATTACCATTTTGCCCCTGTAGTTACATCTAACTCCTTAAGTACCACTGATCCCTCTAATGAGCAATAGATCATAGTTCCACTTGATTAAACTCCTCTCGAGCCAAGAGAGGGTGTGGCACCACATTGTTCAAGACCCAGAATCAACCCTTAAAGGAGCAATTTATCTACTTACCCTTACGTCGGGGAAGGAGTGAATTCCATCTTGTGTAGCTGAGTTCCCAGCTTCCCAACCAGACGAATCCCTAAAACGGTAGGCTTCTTCTTTATTTTATGTTTAAGCATGTTGTGTTTGAATTAAATGCATGAACAGCCTTTTACTCTTCTGTAAAATTTAATTCTAAAAAAATTAGGTTTTGGATGATCCTTTGCTTCCGCTCAAGGGCCCTTCAATAGGATCTTTCACATTGAATATTCCAATGGAAGTTCATTCACTAATGAAGAAAGATGTATTCCGTTGTGTTGTTCAAATTCACAACATTTAATATTTTTTTATCTAAAAGAATGGACTCATGAACTTGATGGTTTATATATCTCAAATTCAATTATATTTAGACCATTGTTGTCACTTATTTAAACTAAGAAAATATTGTCATAATATTTATCACACCATTTAGAAAAACAATCTTCAATAACTAAATGCTAAGGGATCGTTTCAGACACTGAGTTGAGATATAATGTCTGAAGTTCATATATCTGTAGAGCTCATATATCTGTGTTTGGAGTGCAGAGTCATTTCGTCTGAGTTTAGATGTCTATGTTTAGGGTACAAAGTTGAGTTCATATATATATGGTATTTGTTGTAGTTTGTCGAACTCTAAATAATCTGTTTTTATGATGTTTGTTTTGAAAAATTTTTATTCAATAATTCTACCCATCTTTGCATTGAATAAAATATGGATTGCAATTTCTTTTATTTTCTAAAGTTTTTCTTTACTTCTTTCTTTCTTTCTTTTTGGTAATGAACAACAATTAACCCACTACATTTCTTGTAGAAATATAGTTATATAAAATAGAAAATCAAAAAGAAATCAGAACTTTTGATTACTAATTTTTCTCCTTGAATTTCATCATCATCTTCTTCTTTTTCTTTTTATTCCTATTGTTGCTTTGTGTTTTACTTTGTCATAATTTTTTAATTGAATCTCCCCCATCATCATAGTAGTCAATGGAATGTCACCATATTTCTTCAACAATTTCACTTTCAATTTCTCCAAATTTGGACGATCGTTAGAGAACAAAACTCAAATTTTCACTATTTCTTGCCATAAAAAGTTCCAGGAAAAAAAATCTTCATTCGACAGTTTTATTTGTTATGTGTTACATATTATTCGACTACATACATACTTTTCTAAATATTACTAACACTCATTTAATACATGAATTCAATTAAATAAAAATATATTTTACAAATTCCTACATACAAATATTGCATTTATTGTAGATAAAATACTATTATTTACATAATCAACAACCCTACAACATACTTTAAGAGCCATTGGTCGAAGTTGGGTTGTATGTCCTAAAGCTCGCAGTTTGTAAAGTTAAACATTTTCTATTATCAATAAAGGTATTATTCAACATTTTTTCAATAAAGTTGTTATTGAATTTATAAATTGCACTTGTAAAGACTAAAACCAATAAACTAAGATCCATAGCTATTATATGAATACTTGAACTTTATGTAGAGACATGAAGATGGATCAAGTTCGAATAGATAGCCAAAATGGTCTATAGTGTACGAATAAGGTTGGGTGCCTTATTCTGGTAACACTATCGGATATGGCCCACTCTGTAGTTGTTACTGAAGGAATTCTAATTGCAGAGGACCTTTGAGCAGAAGCGGATCGTCCAAACTCCATTGTGAAAGAACTCATACATTCACAGTCATACTAAACAGATTATGCGTTAAACATAAATTATAGCATGCTTCTTGAAATAAATAAAAAGGTTAGAAAGACAATACCTTTGAAGAACACTTCTTCAAGAATATCCCTCGAACAAACTCGAACGCAATGAGCAACGAGAAACTCCCTCGAATAGCAACGAGTATAAACTCAATCCCCAAAAAGATCAGGACACAACCACTAGATTACTTTTGTATTCTCAGTGTGAGAATCCAGGAGTGGTGGGCTCTGGCTTATTTTACTTAGAGGGAAAGAGGAATACGATCATGTAAAGGGAAATTCTATTGTGTAGAAGATGGAAGTCTATCGCATAGACTTAATACTCGATCATTTAGTTAAGAGTACTATTGTATGGTAAACTCGATGCTATCGTATAGTCACTCGATAGTTAATAATGAAAGTCGTGTGTCTTGTGGGATTTTTAAATCCAATTTCTTTTTATCCCACAATTGACATAAAACTATGTAACCACCCACTAAGGTCAGTTATTGGAGAAAAAGAAATTTAATTATCATATAATTAATAAGTTATAAATAAATACAATAACTAACTTATCATATTATATTTATAACCTATAGTTTTAATTTTGCATCATATACAATACATAAACCATAATTCTTTTTCTCTTTTTATGGCATTTAATATAAATCATATTTATATTAAATTTAATAACTATGAATCTTATTCATAAAATTTATATTTGAATCATATTCAAATACTAGTTCCTCCAATCAAACAATAATGTATCAAATACATTATATCAATTATATCATATATAATTGAATTAATTTAATTATATCATATATAATAAAATTCTCTCTTATTAATTTGAACATTTCAAATTAACCAAAAACTAATTCTCAACTTGAATCCATTGAGCTACCAAGGGGACCTTATGGACCTGTAGCTTGAAGCTCCAACGGTACGTGAATAACTGACTAAACTCTTTAATCACACTATCCACTATTCGTTAACTGTCAGACACTCCATTAAAGACCGAAAACTGTGCTATTCGCACTACAGATATATTTCTGTGTTCATTGGATATAACTAATCAATAGTACGATGACTCTTCATAAATCACTCGTAAATACAGTTTGAGCCAAATTACTATTTTGCCCTTGTAGTTACATCTAACTCTTTAAGTACCATTGATTCCTTTAATGAACAATAGATCATGATCCTACTATGTCTAAACCCGTCTCAGACCAAAAGCGGGTATGGCGCCACATTGTTCAAGCCTCGTAATCAGCCCTTAAGGGAGCAATTTATCTACTTACCCATACTTCGGGGAAGAAGTGGATTCCATCTTATGTAGTTGAGTTCCCAGATCCCCAATTAGACGAATCCCCAAAATGGTAGGCTTGTTGAGTCGGCGATCTGGCCACTCCCACCCATGTAAATATAAATATCGCCCTCATAGGCAGGAGTTCACAACTCACTCAGGATTAAGGTCATGTTATCTATGGTCATCCTAGTGAAATAAAAGTTTCAACTATGAATGGCGATATATAACGAGACTAAACATTTTGTGGTTCGATCTTTGTTGGGTTTTATGTCCTAAAACTCGTGGTTTGTAAACATTAGAATTTATTATGAGAATTTGATAAAGTTGTTGTTGAATATATTTTTTTTTTTAGAAATCCAATAAACCTATGTCTCTTGACTATTATACGAGTACTTGAATTTTGTGTGGAGACATACAAGTGGATCAGGTTCGAGTAAATAGTCAAAATGATCTATAGTATATGAATAAAATTGGGTACCTTATTCTGGTAACACTATTGAATGTGGCCTACTCTGTAGTTGTTACAAAGTGTTATAAAGTGCTACATACGAAGTGATCCTAATTCGTGCATGTTGAGATATGAGGAGTGGGGGTGTCCTGTGCAAATGAGTTTTGTGCAAGATCGGACCATGAAACCTGTCGCTCTTATTTTATAATGTTGTTTGTTGTTTAAGACTGACTATTTCAAAGCGATGACTTAGGTAACTTAACCTTAATCCTGAGCTAACAATGAACTCCTGTTTGTTCGGGATTATCCTTTGATTTGCAAACGGTGAAAGTAGATCAATTGTCTCAACTCAATAAGCTTACCATTTTGGGGATAATACCAGATGAATAGTTGGAAACATAGGGTGCAAGAGGGAATTCACTCCTACCCGATTAGGGTTAGTAGAGAGGTTGTTCCCTTCAAGTGCTGATTTTGGGTCTTGAACAAGAGGCCTCACCCTCTTATTGGCCTGAGAGGGATTCGATTTGTTGAATGGATCACAAATCAATTGTTCATTAGGGGATCAGTGGAACTTAAGGAACAAGAGGTAATTTCGGAGGTAAAACAAAGATTTGACCCAATCTTTATTACGAGCAACCTGTGAAGGGTAAACTTACTAATCATGGTTATATCGAGTGGACATAATATATCTACAGTGAAGGGAGTTCAGCTATGAGCTTTAGTGGAATCACCCATTAGTTGACGAATGGGGGTTAAATCGGTCTAATGAGTTTAGCCGATTAATCTCGAATCGTTGGAGCTCATGATCTGTAGGTCCGTGAGGTCCTCCTACTAGCTCGTAAATGGGTAAGTTTTAGGGTAGCTTGAGAAATTACTTTTAATTGTTCAAATTAAACGGAACAAAAGAATAAATATATAAATATGATTTAAATATATGAAGATGATTATTGTGCAAAAATTAATTTAATATTTGATATTAAATTAATTAATTTTTTAAAATTAATTTATCAAATCAATTTAAGAAAATCAATTTTTTGAATTAAAATGATTTAAAAGTCATTTTGTATTTTAAAAAGAAAATGGAAAAATGTTTTGCATGGTTGCACAAAATGGAAAATAGATTTTCTCCATTACCATCATCTTTATGCTCACACACATACCATTATCTTCTCTACTTTGATTCTCCAAGCACGAGCTACAAGTCATGCACTCCATCACTTTGCATGTTCATCTAAATATATAAAGAAGATTGGAGTTGTTGGAAAAAAAAAAAGGAATACAGAATTCGGAGAGAAAAATCACGGTGAAGAAGAAACTGTCTTCTTCGATTTGCTGTTGTGAGCTTTTCTTGTTTCTTTACATCTACGAGTTGTTCTTGAGCCCCACAACTCTGCCTAAATCTCCAAGAGCATAGTAAGGAAGAATTTGAGGTGGTTCACGTTGATATCAAGTGAAGATAGCAGTTGAACAGACGTTTTCTTGGAGAGTTCATCAAAGGTATGTTCTGAAAACCCATTTTTTTATGAAGAGTATGCTTTAGTTTTTGCATGCTTATGGATCCTTGATACTTCCCTTTCATGTTGTTTAACTCTTACAGTCTTATACAAACTTCTTTGTATAGAATATCTTCGCTCGCATGTCTAATACATGAATGATTAGGATCATATCATTTGTAGCATTTTTTTGTATATTGTACATGTTTCTATTGTATTATACATTAGTCTCCCGAGTCATTAGGACAAGTGGAAGATTGTTGGGATTGGTGTCCTAATTCTCCCAGAGTCTCGTTGTTTGTAATGATACACATTGTTTGATGAATAAAATAAATGTTATTTCATTTTGGCATTTACTCATATCCAATAAACAAAGCTCCTTGGTTATCTCATATGAACTTAAGCATGTATATGTGATATACAAGTGGATCATGCCTTAAGTAATAATCTAAATAGGTCTAGTATAAGGATTAAGGTGGGATACCTGATCCTGGTGACACTACGGATATGGCCCGCTTTATAGAGGTTTGCAAGTGTTGTAAACTATTACAGATGGTAGATCCTGACCATTCATGTGGAGACGTGCGAGCGGGGGTGTCCTATACAAAGAGTTTGTATAAGACCGGACCACAAGATGACTCGACTCTGTATATAACGCCGTTGATACTAGAGACTTATATCTCATCTAAACGACCATAGGTGACACGACCTCAATCTTGAGTGTTTTGGGAACTCTGCCTTTGAAGGCGGTCCCTTGATTAGTATGGGTGAGAGTGGCCAGATTGCCAACTCAACATGCCTACCTTTTTGGGGATTTGTCTGATTTGGGAGCTGGGAACTCAATCCACAAGATGAAATTCACTCATTTCTCGAAGCAGGAATAAGTAGAGAGATGGCTCCCTTAAGGGCTGATTTCGGGGCTTGAACATAGTGGCCACAACTTCTCTTTGGAATCTATGACTCGGTCATAGTAGGACTATGACTTATGTTCATTAGATGGACCAGTGGTACTTAAGGAATTAGATGTAACTACAGAGGCATAATGGTTATTGGTCGAGTTGTACTTACGAGCGATCTATGAAGGGTTGTCGCACTGTTGATTGGTTAAGATGAACAAATAATATATCTGTAGTAAGGAGAGTTCAGTTGTCGATCTTTAGTGAAGTGCCTGGTAGTTAACAGATGGTGGATCTCGTGACTAAAGAGTTTAGCCAGTTATTCACGTACCATTGGAGCTTCGAGTTGTAGGTCCATAAGGTCCCCTTGGTAGCTCAATAGATTTAGTTGAGGATCAGTTCTTGGTGTTAATTTAAAATGTTTAAATTGACAAGACGTAATTCGATTATATATGATATGATCGATATGATGAAAGAGATACATCTAGTAGAGGATTAATGTAAATGAGATTTACATTAAGTACCACGGAATAGAAAAATAGCTATGGTTTATATGTTTCATGAGATGAAATATTAAAACTATAGGTTATAAATATAGTGTGATAAGTTAGTTATCATTTATATTTATAATAATATTAATTGTTGGATAATTAAATCTTTTTCTCTAATAACCAATTGAGTAAGAGGTTATTGGTGGTTTCATGGTAACCGTGAGATAAAAAGGAAAATTATTTTCTTAATTTTAGAAAGGTTAAAAAAATTTATTTTGAGATTTTCTCTCTCGAAAAAGAATCTCACGAAGTTGTCAAGTAAATAGGATTTACTAAGCAATAACTTGGAGCGAGCTAAATGATTGTGTAGTGTTTGTAGGCGACAGACACGCATTTAAACTATCATTTAGCTTTTGTTAGACAATCGCTTAGCTTTTGCTAAACGATTAGGCATCGACCTATATGATAGGTTCAATGATCTCCTACTTGCTCAATCGTTTATGCGATTATTGTTTCCTTCGTCTTTTACCTTAAACCAAGTACACACAGAGCCCACCCTCTGGATTCTCAAACCGAGAATACCAAGGTAGCCTTATTGGTGGTGTCATACTCAACTTGACGCCGTCAAGATTTTGTGGAGGTCATTCATGTTGTTGGGGTGTTCGTGACCGAGGCGATCGCTAAGTTTGAGTGCGTGGTGTTCGTACTATGTAGCGGTCGTGTTGGACGAGCGTTCGAGGTTGCTGTGTTCGAGTGTTCATGATCAAGAAGCATGGGCGATGAATCTACAAATGTGTGTAGATTTCTCCTTGAATTTTGTTTTATCATGCTGTAATTTTTGTAATGAATGCATAACCATTTGTTTCTGTTTATGACTGTAATTTATAAAGTTCATGTATGATTATAATTTGGAATGACTTTTTTGCTGCTCATGGAAATCCTCGTGATCGATTTCCTTCATGTGGGACATGTGGCTTCTTGTCTAGGGCAAGTGAGAGATGATACTGAGGTATACCATAGTTTATTGTATACTGTACATGTATTTATCTTATATTGTACATTAGTCTCCCGAAGCATTAGGACAAGTGGGAGATTATTGGGATTGGTTTTCTAATGCTCCAGAGTCTCGTAGTTTGTAATATACACATTGTTATGAATAAAATAGAAGTTATTTCATTATGGCATTTACTCATATCCAATAAACAAAGCTCCATGGTTATTGTATGTAAACTTAAGCATGTATATGAGATATACAAGTGGATCATGTCTTAAGTGATAACCTAAATAGGTATGTAGTATAAGGATTAAGACGAGATACCTTATCTTGGTAACATTACGGATACGACTTACTTTGTAGAGGTTTGCAAGTGTTGTAAGCTACTACAGATGGTAGATCCTGACCATTCATGTGGAGACGTGCGAGCGGGAGTGTCCTATACAAAGAGTTTGTATAAGACCGAACCATGAGATGATTCGTCCTTATATATAACGACGTCGATACTGGAGACTTACATCTCACCTAAATGACCATAGGTGACATGACCTCAGTCCTGAGTGTTTTGGGAACTCCTGCCTTTGAGGATAGTCTTTTGATTAGTATAGTGAGAGTGGCCAGATTGCCAACTCAACATGCCTACCTTTTTGGGGACTTGTCTTATTTGGGAGCTGGGAACTCAGTTACACAAGTCACTCCTTCCCTGAAGCAGGGGTAAGTAGATAGATTGCTCCCTTAAAGGCTAATTCCGAGGCTTGAACATAGTGGCCACAACTTCGATTTAGAAGAGAGGACTCAGTCATAGTAGGACTATGACTTATGTTCATTAAAGAGATCAGTAGTACTTGAGAAGTTAGATGTAACTACAGGAGCATAACGATGATTGGCCCAGCTGTACTTACGAGTGATCTGTGAAGGGTTATCGCACTGTTGATTGGTTGATATGGACACAAAATATATATGTAGTAAGGAGAGTGCAATTGTCGGTCTTTAGTGAAGTGTCTGGCAGATAACGGATGGTAGATCCCGTGACTAAAGAGTTTGGTCAGTTATTCACATACCGTTGGAGCTTCGAGCTATAGGTCCATAAGGTCCCCTTGGTTGCTCAATGGATTCAAACTGAGGATCAGTTCTTGGTGTTGATTTGAAATGTTCAGATTCACAAGAGGTAATTTGATTATATATGATATGATCAGTATGATGTATAAGATACATCTAGTGGAGGATTAATGTAAATGAAATTTACATTAAGTGCCATGGAATAGAAAAAGAGCTATGGTTTATATGTTTCATGAGATAAAATATTAAAACTACATGTTATAAATATAGTATGGTAAGTTGGTTATCATTTATATTTATAATAATATTAATTACTGGATAGTTATCTCTTTTTCTCTAATAACCAATTGAGTGGGAGGTTATTGGTGGTTTCATGGTAACCGTGAGATAAAAAGAAAAATGTTTTCTTAAATTTGGTTAGTTTTTTATTTGAGATTTCCACTCTCAGAATTTACTCATGGAAAGTTGTCAAGTAAATAAGATTTACTAAACATAGCTTTGAGAGACTAGACGATCGTGGAGTATTTCTATACGATAGACACTCAGTTGTCCAATGAGCTAAACGATCGTGCAGCTTATACTAAACGATCACATAGCTTTTGTTAAACAATTGGGCATCATTTATGCGATAAGCATTGTCATCTCCTATTTGCTCAATCGTTTACACGATTGTTCTCCCCCTATCTCGTCCTCTAACCAAGTTCACACAGAGCCCATACTTTTGGATTCTCATACCGAGAATACCAAGGTAGTCATTGTGGTGGTGTCATACTCAACTTAACACTGTCAAGGTTCTTTGAAGGTCATTCATGGTGTTCGTGTGGAGTCCATTGTGTTCATGATCTTGGAGATCGCGGTGTTCAAGTTTGTTGTGATCGTGCTGTGTAGCGATCATAGTGTACGAGTGTTCGTGTGTTGCTGTGTTGCTGTGCTCGAGCGTTCGTGATTGAGGGATCTTGAAGATGAGTCTTCAAAGGTATGTTGATTTTATCCCTTGATCTGTAGAAAAGCATATTGTAATTTCGCTTTATGCATGACTGTATGTTTCCGTTTCCGTTTCTGGTACTGTAATTGTTATTGTTCGAATATGATTGAAATTTGAAACGATCCTTCCATTGCTCATCATGCCTAATTTCCTTCACATCCAATAAAAGTTGATGGACCGAGATAATATGCCTCAAAACTGGAAATAAAAGCTAACTATTACAAAAAAAATTTGAGTCAACAGGTTCGAATAGGTTAATCAGGTATTGAACCATCTGCTCAAAGCCTCGTCACTTGATCGTGCAGCAAATCCTTCTGATCATCGAGTAATGCACATCTAGTATAAACTATCGTGTAGTGATGATCGCGTGGCTAAGGACTATGATGAGCATGAAAGTCCACGCGATCGTACAGCGCACATCGAGTAACGTATGCCATGCGATCGTGTAGCTAACGACTATTTGATGAGCATGATAGTCTACACGATTGAATAGCAAATGTCGAGTATCATATACCAAGTGATCGTGTAGCTAGTGACAATGCGATGAGCATGATAGCCGAAACGATCATTTAGGACACATGCCATGCGTCGAGTATCAAATACTCTGCGATTATTTACTCCCAAGCGTCTACGTGATCGAGTAGCCAACGCAACACAATCGAGTAAACTCTTTACTCAATCGCATAGCTATCGTTTAGCACTACACGATCGAGTAGAACATTTCTACACTATCGCATAGCCAAATCTAAACGATCGTCTAGCTTGAGCTAAACAATGCGATCAACGATTCGTCTTCTTCCTCAAATCGAACAACAACTCTTTGCTTCTGAAGCTTCTTCAAAAATGACTCAAAAACAAAAACTTGAAGAATACATACTCAATTGCAAGTTAATATGCCCAAAAACATAGTGGCTCTTACAAATTAACTTATGTAAAAGTAATTAAAAAAAAAGGCTTTAAACAGAGATAATCATCCCAAAGCATCCATCAATAACATCCAAACACACTTAACACTTAAACGCATTGCATAATACTTAAAACCCACCAAAACTGTAAATGAAATTCAATACAGCAAAGGAATTTGGAAATCAGAACAACCTGGCTCTGATACCAATTGAAGGAACTCTAATTACAGAGAACCTTTGAGCGGAAATTGATTGTCCAAACTCCAATGTGAAAGAACTCATACATTCACAGTCATACTAAACAGATCATGCATTAAACATAATTTACAACATGCTTCTTGAAATAAATGCAAAGGTTGGAGAGACAATACCTTTGAAGAACACTTATTCAAGAATATCCCTCAAACAAACTCAAATGCAACAAGCAACTCGAATTCCCTCGAACAGCAATGAGTATCAACTCGATCCTCGAATAGATCAAGACACAACCATTAGATTACCTTGATATTCTCAGTGTGAGAATCCAGGAATGGTGGGCTCTGGCTTATTTTGGTTAGGGGGAAGGAGGAATACGATCAAGTAAAGGGCAACACTATCATGTAGAAGATGAAAGTCTATCGCATAGACTCAATGCTCGATCGTTTAGTTAAGAGTACTATCGTATAGTAAACTCGACGCTATCGTATAGTCACTTGATAGTTAATAATGAAAGTTGTGTGTCTTGTGAGATTCTGAAATCCAATTTCATTTTATCCCACAATTGCCATAAAGCTGTGTAACCACCCACTAAGGTCGGTTATTGGAGAAAAAGAAGTTTAATTGTCGTATAATTAACAAATTAAAAATAAATACAATAACTAACTTATCATATTATATTTATAACCTATAGTTTTAATATGGATACATAAACCATAGTTTCTTTTTCTCTTTTTATGGCATTTAATATAAATCATATTTATATTAAATTTAATAACTATGAATCTTATTCATAGAATTTATATTTGAATCATATTCAAATACTAGTTCCTTCAATCAAACAATAATGTATCAAATACATTATATCAATTATATCATATATAATTGAATTGATTTAATTATATCATATATAATCAAATTTCCTCTTATTAATTTCAACATTTCAAATTAACCCAAAAATTGATTCTCAACTTAAATCCATTGAGCTATAAAGGGGATCTTATAGACCTGTATCTTGAAGCTCAAACGATATGTGAATAACTGACTAAACTCTTTAATCACATTATCCATCATTCATTAACTGCCGGGCACTCCACTAAAGACCGACAGCTCCACTCTTCACACTACATATATATTTTTGTGTCCTTTAGATATAACCAATCAAAAGTACGATGACTCTTCACAAATCGCTCGTAAGTATAGCTGGACCAAATTATCGTTTTGCCCTTGTAATTACATCCAACTCCTTAAGTTACACTTATTCCTTTATTGAATAATAGATCATAGTTCCACTATGACTAAAACCTTCTTGGGCCAAGAGAGGGTGTGGCGCCACATTGTTTAAGCTCCGGAATCAGCCCTTAAGGGATCAATTTATCTACTTACCCCTGCTTTCAAGAAGGAGTGAATTTCATCTTGTGTAGCTTAGTTCCCAGCTCCCCAATAAGACAAATCCTCAAAATGGTAGGCTTGTCGAGTCAGTGATCTAGCCACTCTCACCCATGCAAATCAAAGGATCGCCCTCATAGGCAATAGTTAAAAACTCACTCAAGATTAAGGTCATGTTACCTAGGGTCATCTTAGTGAAACGAAAGTTTCAATTATGAACGGCGTCATATAACGAGACTAAACATTTCGTGGTTTGGTCTTATACAAATTCCTTTGTATAGAGTATCCCCGCTCGCATGTTTAATATACGAATGATTAGGATCAGATCATTTGTAGCACTTTACAATATCTGTAATACCTATAAAATGGGCCATACTCATAGGTCATTGGGATAAGGTATCCCTCCTTTATCCATATACTACAAACCATTTAGGTTATCACTTAAAACACGATCCACTTGTATGTCTCCACATACATGTTTAAGTTACAACAATAACCATGGATCTTAGTTTATTGGTTTATGGTTAATGCAACTAAAATATTTCATATTTCATAGATTTGAGTGAAGAAAATATCATATATTATAAATCACAAAATGTTTGTTCATATATGTGTTTACAAACTATAGGGCCCTACGATATTTAAGGCATCAACCCAACAGTTACAATTTGTTGTAAAGTGCTACAAACGAAGTGATCCTAATTCATTCATGTATTGACATGAGAAGTGGGGGCGTCCTATGCAATGAGTTTGCATAAGATCAGACCAAGAAATAAGCCACTTTTATTTGATATCATTGTTTACTGTTTAAGACTGACTATTTCGCTTAGATGACCTAGGTAACTCGATCTTAATCCTGAGGTAACTATGAACTCTTATTTATTCGAGATTATTCTTAGATTTTCATAAGTGATCAACAACGTCGGCTCAATAAACCTCCCATTTTACGGATAAAATCGGGTAGATAGATGGGGATATAGAGTGCAAGACGGAATTCACACATGGTCTATTTAGGGATAGGAGAAAGGTTGTTCTCTTAAGTACTGAAACCGAGATTTAAATGAAGGGCCCCACTCTTTCATTGGCCCGAGAGGGATCCGGTTTAGTAATTGGATCACAAATCAATTATTCATTAGATGATCAGTGGAACTTAAGGAGCAAGACGTAATTTCGAGGGTAAAACAACATATTGACCCAGTCATAATTACAAACAACTTGTGAAGAGTCGACTTAGAGATTATGGTTAAATCTAGTGAACACAAATATGTCTACAGTGAGGAGAGTGCAACTATTGAGCTATAGTGGTGTGACTCGATAGTTAACGAATATTGATTAATTCGGTCTAAAGAGTTTTAGCCAGTTAATCTCAAATTGTCGGAGCTCATGATCTGTAGGTTCATAAGACCCCTCTACTAGCTCGTAAAACATGAACACCTTGAATTAGTAAACTGAGTGAATTTGGAATGATTTCAATTTGAAGTGTTCAAAGTGAATTTGGGGTTTGAATTTGAACAGTTCAAATTCAAATTAGGGTTTGTATAATTATATTCGATATAATTAATTAACGTTTAATTTATCGAAATTAAACGAAATTGGAGAGTCTATAAAATTTAAATATTTATTTAATATTAATCACATGAATAGGATTTATGTTTAAAATTAGGTGTGTGATTAATTTAATATTTGATATTAGATTATTATTTGATATTAATTTAATATTTGATATTAAATTATTATTTGATATTAATTTAATATTTGATATTAAATTATTATTTAATTAATTAAATTTGTTTAATTAATTAAAATCAAATTAATTTTCATTTTTATTTCAATTTCATAAATTGGAATATTATTTTTATTTTAGTTAAGTTTGAATGAATTAAAATTAAAGATTGAAAATAGAAATCGAAAAAAACAAAACACACCTTAGTGGATTTTTCCACAATTTGTGAGTAGGAAATGGATGAATTCTAAATATCCCACCTAGCCCACTAATGTGATGCAATTTGAAGTGTCAAATGGATGAACTTCAACTTTTGCATGTATGAGTTGGTTAAAAGTCTCAGAATGGCTGAGGTTAAAGGAGATGAGCTACGGGATTTAGTGAAATTTTGCATAAAAGTTCTTGCTCTAAAAACCTTCTAAACTTTCTCACCAAATTCACTTCAATATTGACTTCCACCACTTAAATTTAAGGCTGAGAATAATAGAGAAGATCTCTTGGTGGTTCACTGAATATTTGGAGCTGAAATTTCGTGAAGAGCAGCTTGGATTGGAGGAATTCTTCAAACCCTCTTCAAAATTGTGTTTTGCATGCTTTTAAAACTCAAATTAAATGTAATTAGAGTACTTATTGATTTTGATTTCTTCCGTTGCTTGCTTCTTCATCCTACTAGAAGTTGATTATCAATGATAATTTTCGCTAGAGTTTACAGTTGGAGGTGGTTGTTGGAATTTTGAAGTTGGTCACATGAAAGTGGTATTAGAGTTGGCAAGTGGAGTTTGTCGTCGAAGGTAGTTTTCGAAGCCCGAAGTTAGTCGTCGGAGTTGATCGCGCGAAGGTGATTGTCGAAGTTGATTATCAAAAATGATTTTCATTGGAGTTTGTAATCGGAGGTAGATGTCGGAGCTCGAAGTTGGTCGCATGAAGGTGTATTAGAATTGGTTACCGGAGTTTTGTCATTGGAAGTTGGTTGTCGAAGTTGCTCGCTCGAAGGTGATCATTAAAGGTGATTTCCGTCGGAGTTTGTAGTCGGAGCCATGAAAATTATTGTCGAAGTTGGTCATCGAAGTTTGTTGTCGGAGGTGGTTGTCAAAGTCCAAAATTGGTCATTGGGGTTGGTCACAAAGGTGGTTGCCAGAGCCGGATCACCGGAACTGTCATCAGAGGTGGCTGTCAAGAGCCTAGAATTAGTCACTGGAGTTTTCACCAGAGGTGGTTTTCGGAGACTGGAATTGGTTTTCGAAGTATGGTAACGATAGTCGCTGACGGTGGTTGATGGGTGGAGTCATTGAAAATATTGGAAGAAGTGAGAGTTGTCATGAGTTGGTAAAATATATCTACTCAACTCCACCAACATTTAATGTTGGTGGGCCAAATATTGAGTTGGTATTATACCAACTCAACTCAACTTATGTTTGTGAGCTAAACACCCCTAAGCGAATTTATATAAATGGTCTTGTATATCATGTCATGCATGCTTTTTTATTATTGCATATTTGTTATTCAATTTATTTTCATAATCATTTTAATAGACAAATCTAGCATAGTATTTTTTAGAATAATTTCAAAGTTTAAATATTTAAAAATATATATATATATATTGTGAAAATTTCAATTTTTATGCTCAAGCTATGTTGTATCAATATCACCAAAAATTATTAAATTTTTTTTTCCCGAATTAGACCATGGACTTAGTTAAATATTGCAATTTATAAGTTAAATTACAAATTTGGTCCAAATCATTTGAATGAAGTTAAAATTTAGTCTATATTATTTATATTAAAGTTTAGTCTTTATGATTTGATAAAAATCACATAAATAATGCATACGATAACCATTATTTTTGAGAATTTTATGAAACCATAGGGACTATTTATGAAGTCTTATCAATCATAACAGGGATACACTCAGACTTTTAAACCATGAGAACTAAATTCTACCGTTCTCAAAATCATAGATTCCAATTTTGTGATTTAACCCAATTTTTTTTTTAAAAAAAAAATGTAAGTTTTTTAACTCAAAATTTTATAATATTATTTGAGTTTGATTAATGTACAAATTAACGATTAAATAGATTAAAAACTCTAATGTTTTATTTTCTTATCTGTTATTTTTTCCTTTCTTATAAATCTTATTATTTTTTTATGTTTAATATTTTTCAAAAACATATGAAAATCCCTTCCTAAGAATTTTGGTTAAAAATCACTTTGAGTTCATAAATTTTGATAGAAATAACAATTTAATCCTTGAACTTTAGTCCTTGTACTTTTAATTTGAAAAATTCTTATAAATGAAAAAATTGTCCCTTTTAATGTTTTTGTACTTTTGGAACTTTTTACTATAAAGTTTAAATATTTTTAAATATTTTTTTATATTTAAAAAAGCCCCTTTTAATTTTATAATAATTTAATCCTTAAAATTTATTGTATAGAAATTTAATTATTGTATTTTAAATTTTGTAACCATTAGCCCCTTTTAGATTTAATGATTTTTTCTACATAAATAAACTAATAAACTAATTAGAAACTCAATATTTTCATAAAATAAAGTCTAAATCATAAAATAATATAAATTAATTCTTGTACTTTAAAATTTTCAACCAATAGTCCCTATTGTAGAAATTAAGGTTAAGACTAATGAGATTTTTTGCCTAAATAAACTCATAAACTAATTAGAGACTTAATGTTTTAATAAATACAAAGTCTACATCATAAAATAATAAAAATCGACTAATTTTGTTTTTTTTTATTTTTTATGTTAGGGACTAAATTATTTCAACCTTAAAAATATACAAATTAAATTGTTTCGTACTAAAGTTTATATATTAAATTAAATACACAAATATATATATATATATATATATATATATATATTACTTTCTACGGTAAATATTTTTAAATATTTTTTTATATTTAAAAAATCCCATTAAATTACTACTTTCACAAATGTTTAAATAAGCACGAATGGTCAAACGAAAATTTACCACATACAAAAACTGCAACACTTCTGCAATTTGAAGGTTAAAATTTTCAAAGTTTAAGGGCCTCCAAAAATCGAGGAGTATATTAATTAAACTTAAAATATGAAACTTTCTGTTTCTTCTTTCTTTCTTCCCCTTTTTAAGCCTTACGGAATCTTAAGGAATATTCGTTCCTTTTGTAAACTATAAATGCAAAACAGTTGAAAAATAATTTTTAATTTTTCTAAAAAAAAATCCCAGTCGGCAGCAACGGTGTTTCGCTTTCCGGTTTCCCATATCAATTGAAGCGACTCAACAATTAGGAAGGGTGTTTTCGTCTTTTTCTTACTTCTGCGGGGGAAATGAAAAATTATGAGTTATTTTGATATATTATACTACATATTTATAAATGATTTTTAAATAGTTAAAGGTTACGTTTGATTATTGTGTTAGTTGTATCAAAAAGTTATAAAAAAAATTTAATCGTTTTTTGCGTTTCGCAAAACATATTTAAATTAAATTTTTTTAAATTATTTTTAAAAACACCTTAATTTCGGCTTTATTTGGTAATCATTTTGTTTTTTAAAATTAAACTTATAGACACTACCTTCACATTCAAATTTCTTTTTTATTATTTACTTTTCACCAAAAGTTTAAAAATAAAAGCCAAATTTTGAGAACTAAAAAAAACTTTCAAAATATTTTTTTTTTTTTTGAATTTGGTTAAGAATTCAACTCTTATATTTAAAAAATTTGCAAATCATGGTAAGAAATATGGATGAAATAGGTTTAATTTTAAAAAAACAAAAACAAAAAATCAAATGAGGTCTCCATATTTACTTTAGAATCTTTTGTAGAATTTTTAATTGATGTTTGGTTTTCAATTTTATATTTTAAAAAGAAAATTTATTATATATATATATATATATATATGTATATCACTTGATTAAATCTATTTTCTATTTTTCATGACTTAAATGTATCATTTAAAAAAAATACCATACTAATTTTTTTAATAAATCTATTCCTCTTAATATTTAAAAAATAATCTATAACAAACAAAATTTATCATACTAAATAATAATTAAAATTTTAAATTACAAAAAATAAAATAAAACAAAAAGTTGATTATAAGTCTATTTTAATTATTATATTTAAAATAAAATATTTTTGTATTTATTTACCAAATGCTCTAACTTATTTTTTCAAGTTTAAGCTAAAATTTACCAAGCTACCAACAAATATTTTAAAAGCTACATTAATTTCAAATGGAGTCAAATGCGAAAAAATACTTTCATTTTTATAACTAAATTTTAATATTATAAACAATTCATTTAAATGTATAAAATTAAACATGACATTATTTTTTAATGTGAAATATGTGTTATTTTAAATATTAATTTCAAAATCATTCCCAATGTGTACTTAATATGTGTTTAGATGATTTTGCCAGTCTATTTTTGGGATTAAATGCTAAATTTGAGTTATTTATATAAAAAGATTATGAAAATGATGAAAATTTTCTAAAGTACTTGAAAATTATTTTTTTCTTTATTAAGTTGTGTCTATCCATAAAAGAAAAAATTGCAACATATTAACGATAAAGGAATGATATCTTTATTTTGACACACATGCACATGTACACACCACTCTCATCTATTTTCATTTTCAAAGCAAAACATAGTTATCTATCATCATTATCGATTTATGATAGACTTTCCATCATAGATTACGATAGACTTTTATCATTAAGTGATAAATTATGATAGACTTTTATCACTCGTGCAATCCACCACTAATAAAAAAAAATGATATTTTACTATATTTGTAAACAAATTAACTCATTTTCATTTATTTGAAAACAACCCTAAAAACAATATATTCATTTAATAATAAACAACTTTGTATAATATTTACATATAAAGTAAAATCAAGTTGTATAACATGTATCACAATCTATTTTTCATTGAAATCTAAATTGAAAATTTTTAGGCTAGGTTTGATAACCATTTTGCTTTTTGTTTTTTTGTTTTTAAATTAAGCTTATAGACACTATTTCCACCACTAAATTTCTTCTTTTGTTATCTACTTTTCACTAATAATTTAAAAAACCAATTCAAATTTTAAGAACTAAAAAAAGTAACTTTCAAAATGTTGTTTTTGTTTTTGGAATTTGGCTAAAAATTCAACAATTATATTCAAGAAATATACAAATCATTGTAAGAAATGCATATGAAATATGCTTATTTTTCAAAAATAAAAACAAAAAAATCAAATGGTTACCGAATGAAACTTTATTTATCTAACATTAAAAAAAGGTAAATTGATATCATTTATAAATATATTCCACTAAAACAAATGCTGTTAATGTCGTCTTCTTTTGAAATAAGTTCAACTATTTAAAAAAAAAAATCCAACAATTTTCTTAAGAAAATCAAAATTAATATTTAATACCATGTATTTTATACTAATTTAAAAGATGTAAACTACCTTGTTTTACCAAAAAAAAAATGTGTAAAATTAAAATCAACTAAAATCATAATAAAATATTAAATTACTACATTATCAAAGATGCTAAATAATATACAAAATTTAATCATATACAATTGGTATAAATTATCTGAAAAATAGAAGGGCATTAGATGGAATAATACATCAGTTCGAAATATTCACATTCATAAATTTTACAAAATAAGCATTACTATCTAAATATTATCGAGTATTCTTATTTATTTATTTTTTTTAACAAAACATATCTGGTTGGTTATCTAAAGATGTTAGAAATTACAATTTCAGGTATCTATACTTTCGAATATTGGACATCTAAAAATTTTGAATATCTTAATTACCAAAAGAAAACGAACCACTCATAAAGTATGTCAATCTTCAAGAACTTCGACGTAAAAATTCTACACAAATTAAAAAAGATGTAGGCATGTGATTAAAATTTAACCTACTTATGGACTTTCTTTGATCATATAGTTGATGATGTATAAAAACCCAAACTTGGCACTTTTAATTAATTGGGCATATGATTGAGGTGTCAATTAACTCAAATAAAATTGAGCATATGACTCTCAAATATATATATTTGTGTGTGTCGGGTAAAGGGTTCAATAAAAGGAAGATCGAGCCAAAAAAAAATCAAAATAATTGAATTTAATAACCACTAGAGATGAGTATGATAGACCGAAAAATCGAGTCGACCCATTAAAATCAACCAAACTGAAGGTGAAGGTTGGAGAAGAGGAGGGGCTTGATCGATGTCGGTTTGAAAAAAAATTAAACCGACAACTAAATAATAAAATCGATCGAAGGTCAGTTTGCACTCCTCGACGATCGAAGTCAATTTAAACATTTACTAAATTGATTATAGTTTGTTCGATGCCAGTTTAGTTAGAAAATCAACTACGATCGACCATTACATAATCCTAATAACCATGTGTCTGGTGATTGAACCATCAATAAATTGTGACAAGTGGTCTTGTGTACTTGCTTGCACTAAACTCTCATTTTTTAGCTTGTCATTATTTCAATGGACCCATAATAGTTGTCTAAATAAAAAAGAAGTAAAAAGAGCAATAACACCTCTTTTTTTTCCTTTTAAATAGAAAGAATGTTGAAAGAAAAATACATATAATAAACGATAACGACTGAAAACGACTAAATGTGGAAGAAAAGGTACACATAGTGTTATTTAATTAGATTTATTTTAGATGTAAAAGTTTATTGGACCTATGTTAGACTTTGTATTTATGTATGCTTTTATCTTATTGTAAAGTTGAGAAACTCTATGTGATTCTCCAAAATGTTATCTATCTTCTCTCTGTCTCTCTAAAACTTCACATGGAAGACTACAAATTTTCTATGAATCTTGTTTTTTTTAACCCTTAAAATAAATTTAACTACCTCACAAAATTAATAATTTCAATATTAATTATTAATTCGACAAAGTTGGAGGACTCAAACCTCGAGCATATACATATGCTAAACTAATTAAATTAGACACAAATCGGTCAATCATCTAAACCTTAACTTATATATCGTAATCTTTAATTAAAAGTTTTTGTGCATAACATTGATTGTTGGGACTTTGACAAGTTATTGAAATTGAAGAATCCTATATGGGTTAAATTGAATAATGGAGATGAGCTTCAAGCCTATAAAAGGAGTTCATGTTCTTGGTTTTCAGTTGTTCCAACTAGAAACATTTTTTAAAATTTGTGTGTTAACTCTAATTGAATTCCTTTTATATTCTTTAGTTTGAGAGTGGGAAAAATGTGTAGTAGTCAAAGGCATTGAGAGAATATTATTGTAACTGGAGTCGGGAGAGAGAATTATTCCGTGTCATTGTAGCAAATTTTCATATAGTGGATTTTTTTATGGTCTGTGGTTTTTCTAAGTTTAACTTATGTCAAAGTGATGCGCCAATGTCTGTATATTCGGAGGGTGAGCAATCACCCGTTCTCACACCATAATCTTGGAATCAATTAGATTTTTTTTTTTGTTTATTTTTATAGTAGAAGCGTGAGGTTTTCCAACCTTTGGTTAGACAAATATATACTAAAAACAAAAGAGTAATGAAAACTACCTTGAATTTAAGTACTAAACTATATATTTAGTTGCTTAAATTCAAAATATAGCACGCGTCATCGTCTATAAGAATGAAATCTATCATTCTTTAATATAAGTTTTTGGGTTTATTTTTTAATGACGCGAGATTAAAGTAGAATTAGATTATAATTTGTTGGAATAGACCGTGTTTGTCGCATCCCCAATTGCTCAAAATCGAGATAGGGAAAGAATAATTTCAGTTTAATTAGTATTTAAAAATGAGTAATTAATCATTAATCTAAATTGTTATGTGCTTAGCTGTCAGGCATATTTGAAATTCTATTAAAAAAAAAATATCAAATTTAGCATTAAAATAAAACACACATTTACTTTATGACTGATTTGGAATATGGCAGGGATTTCAATTTCAAATTAATTTCATTGTTTGGTATTATAGGAAATTAAATGATTTTAAAATTTGAAGTGATTTCAAATCTTGTTTTACTTTAAAAAAAAATTATTGACTAAAATGCTCAGATTTTTTCTTTTTTTTTTTTTTGCAGGATTTCATAGGATTCTAAAATAAATTAACTTTATTTTCTTTTCCAGTTACCATTCCAAACAAAAAAATTTAAGTACATTATTTTTAAATATTTTTGTTTTAAATAAAATAATTAATTTAGAATCATTTTTCGAACTTCAAATTATAGGATTTAAAATTATTTTTTAACCTTTCTTGAATCCAAACGAATGGTTAAGGTTGTCTATTTTCTACTGTTTTCTTTATTTTATAGCACTGTCTTGTGATCCTATCATGACAATTTTATTTAAAAACATGATACTAAGTCATGTAACCTTATTTAATTGAATGCTTTTTTTTTTTTTTCCATTTTTTACAGATTTAATTTAATTTAATTTTTCTCTTTCATCTTAAGATCTGATATGATTCAATAGACCCGAAAACCATCCTATAATTATGAGTTGGACTGTTTCTTAGATTTTATTTTCTCAATTTTCTTAATATCCTTTTAAAGAATAGTCTGTTTATCTCAAAGAGTAAAAAATGGTAAAGATTTCTAAATTGATTAAAACTTATAAATAAACTAAAATAATTTGTTCTTAATCATCTCATCATAGGTAAAAAAATAAAGTATGTGACATGAAAATAAGTTTGCTTTATAATCTAAATCAATGGGTGAAATAGGGTGATTTATCTTTTATAATCTATTTTATAAAAAAATATTACAAAAATATAAAATGAAAATTTGAACAAGTATATTAAACCTAAATCATGAGCAATTAAAGATATTGTCAATTTGTGTTTAAAGTTTATATTTTTAAAAAAAAAATTATAATATTTTAAACTTTTTTAAGCTGAGGAAACTATTTTTTATTTGAAAATTTAATAGATACATTATGTTTCAAATACCTAGACTGAATTTATAATTTAATTTACGATACAAAATAAATTAATTCCGATTAGAGCGATTTAAACTTATGCAACACGCAATAACAATTATTTTCGAAGTACTATATAAAACATTGATTATTAAAAGGAAAATTACATTTGTTTGATTTTTTTTTTTTGTCTAATTTATATTTAATTCCTAAATTTCAAAATGTTACACTTATAGCTCTTAAGTTTTGAGTTGGATTCCAATTTAGCCCCTAAGTCACAAAATATTATACTTTTAGTTCTTAAATTTTGAATTTTGTTTCAATCTAGTCTCTAGATTTTAAGATTTACAATTTTAACTTCAATTTTTTTTAGTAATGTGGTCACTTTAACTTTATATCTATGGATTAATTTAAAATAGTTCGAAGTAAAAATTTTAATAGTGATGAAAAGAATATTGAAATTTAATTAATTATAATTTACTTGATTTTTTTAAATTAATATTTAAAAGTGAGTATTTAATGAAAATTCAAGGTTAAGAGTGTACAATTATAACAATTTGAAATATAGTGACCAAAACTGAAATCTCAAAAAATGAAAGATTAAAAATTTATTTATTTTAAAATTTATGGGTCAAATAAAACTAGATTCAAAACTTAGGACGTAAATTTTTTCAATTATAAATTATTCTGTAAATGGGTTGGGATTGAATAATAAATAGTATATTGATTACATCTGTACTTTGACAACATATGATGAGACACATCCCACATATCGTTGGATGATAGACAATCACCCAACTCTTAGCTGGACAACTGTGGGTTATTTTTTTAATTTTTAATTTTTTTAATTTTTATAAAAGTTATTATTGGATTTTTTTCTCCAAAATTTATATTGGAAAATTTCTCCAAAATTTATATAGGTCTACTTTAGCTACACAAGGTCCAAGCCCCTATTAAAATAAATTATATTAAATACTTTTTTGTGATTGAGATATGTTTCAATCATTGATCATATCAAATACTTTTGTAATCGAGAAATGTTTCATGTACTTATACTTTTAAAACATTTCATTTTTATCTTTTAGCCGAGTCTCTAGGAAACGGACATTATCTGGGACCTCTCTCAGGTAGAGCATTTGTTCCTCCATCTCTACCAATCTGTCCACATGGGACTTGTTCAGGTTCTTCGTCGCCGACATGATCACTGACCTTCCCTCTGTAAGCCAACCTGGTCTCTGATACCAACTGTCACAATCGCTCTTTCGGAAGCTTCTCTTGGCGATTGTGCGGCACTTGTTCCCGCTCACGAACAAGTCAGCCAACTCGAATACGGACTGCCGATGGCACACCGAGTGCCTCTCGCAACCTCCACCCTCGTTTTAGGGAAAACGGTTTTAGAAAACGGGTTTGGAGAAAAGGTTTTTGTAAGGAGTTTTTGTGAGTGTGAATAAAGAAAGAAAGATTGCAGTAGACTAGAAAGCAATAAGCAACAACAACAGCTTTATAGAGTACTACTCCGAGTATGAGGAAGTGATGGTTAGTCTTATCCCCATATAGTGCATTCTGAACAAAAAGTCAACTGGCGCCCTTGCATATGCAAAAGGGCGAGTGGTCACTTACAATGAAAATGTAAAGAAAGCAAGCTAACTAAACTAATACAATACAAGATATGAAAGTATGCTAGAAGGGGGTTGGATCGGGCATGCAGCCATGGGCAACAGGCCCTGGACAAGCATGACCGTGACATTCTCCCCCACTTAATTGGTTGACGTCCCCATCAACTGACCTTGTTCAAAATCTGCGATGGCTGGAGCTGCATTCTTCAAATCTTCGGCCCGCTCCCAACTGATCTCTTCGTCGGGGAGATCCTTCCATTTTACTAAGAACTCTGTCAGTTCTCGTCTGGGTCTTCCAATATGGCGCGTACGTTTATCCAGGATTTGTGCAACTTCTTTCTCAGCAGAACTCTTCATCGTGACCGGTGGGTGCCTTAACATGTTTCGTTGTTCATCCTCGGGATCGGGATGATAGGGCTTCAGGATACTCACATGGATGACAGGATGAATCTTCATCCATGAGGGTAACTGAACCTTATATGAGGTTCTTCCGACCTTCTCAATTACCTCCACTGGACCTTCATATTTTCTTACTAGCCGTTGGTCTCTCTGGCCTCTAAAACGAAACTGTTCCGGTCGTAGCTTGATCAGAACCTTGTCCCCGGCTTGAAACTCGAGGGCCCTCCGCTTCTTATCAGCCCACTTCTTCATCCTTTTTGATGCTCTTTCTAGGTAGGCGCGAGCTATCTCAGAGGTTTTGCTCCACTCTTTAGTGAAGTTATGTGCCTGAGGACTTTTGCCTGCATAAGGGTGGTCCACCAAGTGTGGCATAAGTGGCTGTCTACCGCACACCACTTCGAAGGGCGTTTTTCCGGTCGTGGAACTCTGCTGGCTATTGAAGCTGAACTGAGCCACATCTAACAACTGGACCCAGTTCTTCTGCCTAGCGTCGATAAAGTGACGCAGATATTCCTCGAGCATACTGTTGAAGCGTTCCGTCTGGCCGTCAGTTTGGGGATGATAGCTAGAGGAGATATTCAGTGTTGACCCCAATATTTTGAACAATTCTATCCAGAATGTCCCAGTGAATCTTCCGACCCGATCGCTAACAATGCTCGCGGGGACGCCCTATAATTTCACGATGTGTTTAAAGAACAACTGGGCAGTCATCACGGCTGTGCACATTTTCGGTGTTGGGACGAAAGTGGCATATTTTGAGAATCGGACGATGATAACAAGGATCGATTCGAACTCTCCCACCTTGGGCAAATGGGTGATGAAATCGAGAGACACGCTCTCCCATGGTCTAGAGGGCACAGGTAGGGGTTCCAGCAGACCCACTAATTTCGCTTTTTCGACCTTATCTTGTTGGCAGATTGCATGACATCGTCTCGAAGGCTTGGCCAATAGTAGCCTTGTTTCAGAAGGGCATAAATCCTCTGCCAACCATTATGTCCTGCCCACGGTGTGTCGTGACACTCCTTCATCAGTGACCTTCGTAACTCCCCAGATCTGGGGATGTAGAGGCGATTGCCCTTGGTGTATAATAGATCATCTTCCACCCAGAACTGGCGTGTCTTCCCCTCTCTGGCCAACTGTAGGATGGCCTGCGCCGCTGTGTCGTTTGTCAAGTGAGTTTTGACAGTTTCTCATACTGTTGCACTCAACATACTTGCTTGTAGGTGGGTGAACATGCACAGGGCCGCATGTTCGCTCTTTCGGCTAAGAGCATCGGCCGCTTAGTTACTTTTCCCCGGTCTATGTTCGAATTGGAAGTCGAACTCTGCTAGACACTCTCGCCATCGTGCCTGTTTCGACGAAAACTTCGGTTGGTTGAAGAAGTGACAAATGGAGTTGTTATCGGTCTTGACCACGAACTTGGCCCCCAAGAGATACTATCTCCAGGCCCTCAAGCAGTGAACTACTGCTAACATCTCTTTCTCAGAGGCAGCATACCTCCGTTCGACATCATTTAGTTTCCTACTCTCATACGCGATGGGGTGTCCGTCTTGGAGGAGGACGCCGCCCAACGCGAAGTTAAAAGCATCAGTCTCTACTTCAAATGGCTTGGTCACGTCGGCAATTCCGAGGACCGGCCCCTCAATCATCACTTTCTTCAAGCCCTCAAAGGCGGCTTGACATTCAGGAGTCCAGCTCCATTGGCTATCCTTCTTCAACAGTTCGGTTAATGGCCCTGTTCTTCTCGAGAATCCTTCTACGAACCGCCTATAGTAGTTGGCTAGCCCGAGGAAGGATCGTAGTTCGGTCACGGATGATGGTACCCTCCAATCTCTAATCGCGGCCACCTTGCCCTCTTCCATACCAATCCGACCACACTCAATCACGTGGCCGAGGAAATTTATGCGCTCTTGGGCAAAGGAGCACTTCTCTCTCTTTACATACAACTGATTCTTCCTCAGCTTTTCGAAGACTAGTCGGAGGTGATGTCGATGGTCCTCCAGCGAGGCACTATAGACCACAATGTCATCAAGATACACTACGACGAATTTGTTGAGGTATTCGTGAAACACTTGGTTCATTAAGGTACAGAAAGTTGCTGGAGCATTGGTGAGGCCAAAGGGCATCACAAGGAATTCGAAGGCCCCATATCTCGTGACACAGGTCGTCTTAGGTTCGTCTCCTTCAGAAATTCGGACCTGATAATATCCAAACCGTAGGTCCAGCTTTGAGAAATACTTAGCACCGTGAAGCTGATCAAATAAGTCAGTAATGATAGGAAGGGGATATTTGTTGCGGATTGTTAGTTTATTCAAGGCCCGATAGTCGATGCACAACCGGAGGCTCCCATCCTTCTTCTTCTGGAACAGTACTGGGGCTCCGTAAGGGGCCTTCGCCGGTCTGATAAATCCTGCATCTAACAACTCGTCTAACTGTTTTTGGAGTTCGGCCAATTCTGGCGAGGCCATCCGATATGCATTCTTGGTAGACGGCTTTGCCCCTGGTAACAACTCAATCTCATGGTCAATCCCCTTCGTGGGGGTAAGGACTTAGGCAAGCTTTTCGGCATGACATCCCGATACTCTTCCAAGACAAATAGAACGTCTTGGGGGATCTCCTCTTCAGTGGACTCGACTGATTCTATTGGGATGGCCATGAACGTGGGTTCGTCGTGGGCTAGGCCTCTCTTCAATTGGAGGGCTAAGATCATTTTCACCCCATTTGGCTGTTTGATACTGGCTTGGACTACGGTGGGTGTAGATCCAGTAATGACTAAACATTTGGCGAGGGGCATTGGTATGACTTTATGTTCAAGTAGGAATTCCATCCCCAATACCACGTCGAAATCATCCATCTTGACAATCACGAAGTCAACGAAGCCCTTCCAGTCTCCTAACTTCACCGGAGTTCTCTTCGCTATCCCCGTAATCGGTAGGGCTGCGGAATTCACAGCTTTCATCTTCCCTGCATCTCTTTCCCAAGTCAAGTTTAGGCGGCGAGCTTCCGTTTCAGCCATGAAGTTATGGGTAGCCTCAGAGTCAACCATAGTGTTTTTGGCCGATCTTTGGTTGACCCAAGCGTCCACATACATGAGTCCTTTCTCTAGTGGCTCCATCGCCTTTCCCATTTTCTTCTGGAGCTCAGATAAGAATTTCAATGCCCCCATCTTGGGATTCTCAATTTCTGCCGCTGGCTCGGTTACCGTCTCCTCCAGTTCAGCCTTGTCTTCGGAGGTAGAGGCTAACGTGGCTTGAAAAGCATTGAACGCGGTTCGATTTGGACATTCGCCCACCCTGTGTAGCCCTCTACATATGAAACAAGACAGGGGGCGATTGTAATTGTTATGCTGTTGCGGCGGCCCCCGCCAGTTGTTTCCTGATCTCGATTGGGATGATTTACGGTCCCCCCCCTGTGTTCTTGTCTCCTCCCTCAGGTCTGGGAGGACTGGAACGGCTGTTTCTGCTTCCCCCATTTGAGGAAGTTGACTGCTTCCTCACATCTTGTGAGTCAGTGCTAAGGTCGTATAGTCGTTCAGCTGCCGCATAGGCAGAGGGGAGATCCTGTACTCTCTGTTCATATAGTTTTGATTTCGCCCACGGTTTCAGCCCTTCAACAAAGCAAAAGACCTTGTCTTTTTCAGACATATCTCGTATGTCCAACATGAGTTCTGCAAACTGTTTTACGTAGTCCCTGATGTTACCTGTTTGCTTCAGCTCTCGGAGTTTCCGTCGAGCCAAGATCTCGACATTTTCAGGGAAGAACTGCGAGCGGAGTTCTTGTTTCAATCTATCCCAAGTATCAATAGTGCATCGCCCTTCCTGTATGTCTGTAAACCGTGATCTCTACCACAGTTTTGCATCTTCAGCTAGATGCATCGTTGCTAGTGTGACTTTCGACTCTTCAGTCACTGTGTTTGTCGCCTTGAAGTATTGCTTAAGGTCGAAGATAAAATTTTCCAGGGCTTTCGCTTCTCGCACCCAACAGAAGGGTTTCGGTTCTGGGATTTTTATTCTGCTTACTGCCATTGCTCCCCCAGATGTGGCTTGGTTCCCTACCGCTCGGATGGTGAGATTCACCCTAGCACTCACATCCGCTATCTCAGCTCTGACGACGTCAAGGGCCGACCGAAAGTCTTCAGACAAATCGGTTACCATCTGAAGTATTGCTTTTTGGGAGCTGTCCAGCTCTTCGACACGCTCCTCTATGTGGGCAACAGAGCCCGATGAGCTATCGCCTCGTTCAAAGCCGCCGGACCGTGCTGTTTTGGTCTCGAGGGTCTCTACCCTCATCATCAATTCTCTGACGGGTAATCCGTCTAGGCGGCCTACTATCGCATCAATTCCATCGACTTTCTTAGCAACTTCTTGTAGCCGAGTCTCTAGGAAACGAACATTATCTGGGACCTCTCTTAGGTAGAGAATTTGCTCCTCCATCTCTACCAATCTGTCCACATGGGACTTGTTCAGGTTCTTCGTCGCCAACATGATCACTGACCTTCCCTCTGTAAGCCAACCTGGTCTCTGATACCAACTGTCACAATCGCTCTTTCGGAAGCTTCTCTTGGCGATTGTGCGGCACTTGTTCCCGCTCACGAACAAGTCAGCCAACTCGAATACGGACTGCCGATGGCACACCGAGTGCCTCTCGCAACCTCCACCCTCGTTTTAGGGAAAACGGTTTTAGAAAACGGGTTTGGAGAAAAGGTTTTCGTAAGGAGTTTTTGTAAGTGTGAATAAAGAAAGAAAGATTGTAGTAGACTAGAAAGCAATAAGCAACAACAACAGCTTTATAGAGTACTACTCCGGGTATGAGAAAGTGATGGTTAGTCTTATCCCCATATAGTGCATTCTGAACAAAAAGTCAACTGGCGCCTTTGCATATTCAAAAGGGCGAGTGGTCACTTACAATGAAAATGTAAAGAAAGCAAGCTAACTAAACTAATACAATACAAGATATGAAAGTATGCTAGAAGGGGGTTGGATCGGGCATGCAGCCATGGGCAACAGTCCCTGGACAAGCATGACCGTGACAAGAGACATCCCACATATCGTTGGATGATAGACAATCACCCAACTCTTAGCTGGACAACTGTGGGTTATTTTTTTAATTTTAATTTTTTTAATTTTTATAAAAGTTATTATTGGATTTTTTTTCTCCAAAATTTATATTGGAAAATTTCTCCAAAATTTATATAGGTCTACTTTAGCTATGTTACACAAGGTCCAAGCCCCTATTAAAATAAATTATATTAAATACTTTTTTGTGATTGAGATATGTTTCAATCATTGATCATATCAAATACTTTTGTAATCGAGAAATGTTTCATGTACTTATACTTTTAAAACATTTCATTTTTATCTTTTAACTTTTAAATTAGTTCTAAAAAGTATTCTGTTATTTGAAACTGCATCCAATAATCTATCTTTCTCTGAATAAATGATGAAAATATAATTTTAAGGGTGGTTTGGTTCATTAACGTGCATTGGTAAAAATTATAAACTCAATGTTTGACCCATAAAATTGAAATATTGATGAAATTGACTTAGTTATTTTAATAATCTCAACTCAACTCGCCCCAAAACACTTCAACCTACTCTCCCTTCAATGTTTTTAATGACCCATTTGCCAACTATCGTTGGAGACTACCACCACCTCTCTATGACCAACTCTAACAACAACCTCCCATGACAATTTTGGCGAAGATCAACCTCTGATGATCGTTTTTCACCAACAGCTACCTTCATTGCCCAATTCCAATCCAACCACCAATTTCATTGATCATCTCTAACGATTAAGTCTAATGACCAACTCGATCAATTATATATACTAACAAGAAGATTATTATTAACAAAAAGAAAAGGTTTTTAAATACAAAAATGAAATTATTAATTTATAGTGCTAACAGTAGTTTTTATATAGTAACTTGACATTAATAGAAGTATTTTGAGTATCTACTAAACCAAACAAACTTGTATACAAAATATTGTTAAGAAAATGTAGTCAAACACATGATAAAATAAATAATGACTTTGAAAAGTATTTTTCCTCGGCCCAATCCAAATGAGCCCTAATTCAAAAAGAAAAATGTCGAAAGAATATCAAATGATATGTTAAAAAAAAAAAAAAAAAAAAAAAATCAATTTTGTCCCTAAACTTGGTAGGTTACAATTCTAACCCTAAATTTTCGATTTCATGCGTTTAAACTTCAAACTCAGGTGAATTGTACCAATTTTAACCCTTAAACTCTCAATTTTATCAATTTAAACCTCAAACTGAATAGTTCAATATAAATTTTAAACGATAAAATCAATGATATTGGCGATATCTCATGATTTGTTTTGGAGAAAAAAAGAAGATATTTTCCCCTTATATCTCAATAGGTTGCATGATAGTAATGTATCACCAATATATCACAATTTTTTGATAATTGGTTTAATTATATATACAATAGTTGGTAATTAGATTTCACTTAAAACATGAACTATCATTGTAATTGTTGTAAAAAAGAACAGAAATAGGAAAAAGAAAAGCTCGTCCCGTTCAATCAATTACTATCACGACAGACAAAAGAGATTTTAAGAAAATGATGCAGTTCAAAAAAATAAAAAGAAATTTTGTTTTTAAGTTCGTAACTGATGGATACGTTTATTCATGTGTCGAGAACGTGACTAGTTTCTTTCTCGTGTTTTTTAGTTGAATAAAAAAATATATTATTTGTTAAAAAAGGTCAAAATAATTAAAGTGGGGATGTGAGACGGAAATAACGAAGCCCATATATATATAGAGATAGATGTTATACTGAATATTTAAATTAATAAATTAGTATTTTTTTCTCCTTTTTTAAATGAATATCATTACTACCTAGTTTACATTATTCATATATATGTTTATATATTTTTTTTTATTATCATCTAGATATAATAAAAATATCGATTTATCTTTCCTGTTGATATCAAATCATGAACATATGAAATATTGATGACAATTATTTGTGTGATAGATTTTTAATATAAAAATATTTGGTCCGAAGTGAAGTGTTATATAATCCTAATGATCACTTATTAAGAAATATTATTTAATATATAACTAGAGAAAATAAAATTTTAGTTTCATTTTAATTTCTTCTTCTAAATTTTTAAAATCTTCATTTAGTTCTCAAATTTTTATGTTAATTTTGAGAATATCTATTTTTATTTCAAAGTCTTCCCACATGGGTTAGAAGCAACTATTAAGAAAGCCAGTGTTAAGATTAAAAAAATAATAGATAATACAATAAGTAGTATTTTTAGAGTTAAAAATTAAGTATATAATAATATTTTAAAAAATTTTAAATATAACAAAATTTATTAGAGGTCGTTTAGTTAATTTCCAAAACAAAAAACAAAAAACGTAATGATTATCAGATCTTAATAACCTATTACATATTTTTAAACATTTAAAAATTCATTGAACATTGAAAGTTAAATAACCTATATTAAACACACTTTATAATTTATGGACTAAATGAACACAGAGCTGAAATTTAAGCACTTTTTGGCATCAATTTCATTTTTAACTTCTTTTATGAAATTTATCTTTCTATTTCCTCCCAATTTATCAATTATAATATCACATTTCTTATATGCACACTTGAACTTCTAGCAAAATTTCGAAGAAAAAATAATTAAATCTTTTTTTTTTTAAGAAAAAAAAACCTTTGACTTTATTTTTGAAAAAAATTGGTAGAAAAGTTAAAACAAAACATACAAATTTATAAAATGGAAGTATAAATAATAAGCTTAATTTTTTAAAACCAAGTAGTTATAAAAGGATGTCATAAAAAAATACATGTGTAATTTAAGAAGCTGTTTGGGGATTGGTTAAGTTATGAAATTTGAAGTTAATATGTTGGGGTTAGAAAATTTGTATTTATTGTGCAGAATTCTAAGATATACTTCATCGATAAATATGTAGACTTTAATAGTGTAGCGATGTAATGGAGAACTAATGAAATAAAAGAAAATCGAATCTCCCAAACGACATCAACATCACAGACATACGAGGAAGAAGAAGTTCTCTTCTTCTGGTAATCTTCTCCTTCTCCTTCTTCTGGTAATCTTAATAATCTTTTTTGGTAGAGACAGAGAGAATAAGAGGAGATGTGAGAGAAAGAGAGAGACAAAAAGAGGATGTGAAGACAAAAGAGATATTGGGAGTGAAATAAAATGAGAATGAAGGAAAGATAAGAAACCCTAATTATGATTGATGTGGTTCGATTCTTTTCAAATATGATAAAAACCAATCAAACTCTAATCGAACTTATTCGGATTATCGGTTTGATTTGATTTTCTACACTCTTAGTGAATACTATTAGAGTTGAATTATTTAACACTGATTTATGAAGTTTGTAGACCAAACACCCTAATGATATAGTTTTATTTTTTCAAACTTTCTATTCTTGTAGGGCTACTAAAGATTTAAATATGACAGCATTTTGGTAGATTTTATTCATTATATGGGTGGACAATATATAATATAGAAAGAGTCTAAATAATTTTTGTTGCAAGCCATTTATGGGTAAATAGAATTATTAGTTAAGGGCTTAGGTCTTAGGGTGGGGGTAATATTGGGCTAGTTGGGAAAAAAATTGACGCACATGACAGGGAAATAACAAGATACAAATTACAATAAACCACGTGCTTTTGGAGGTTAATGAAGACGATCCTCCCCCACCATGGGCACATGATTCATGTATAAACCCATCTCACAAGTTTTCTACAAAAACGAGTGGCTTTGTTTAGGGCATTTGCAAAGATCTTTGTAAGAGGTGGGTCCCACTCGTCACGTTGAAATACTACTTCCGTCCTTGCACTTTCAGCTTATTTTGGTTTTGTATTTTCAACATTGGTTCGTTTTAGTTCTTATACTTTCAAAGCGTCTCTTTTAATTTGTGTGTTTCTAAAAATTGAACATTTTGATCCTTTAATTTTTATTTTTATTTCGATTTTAAGAGACTAAAATGGTCACTTTTAAAGAGTATAGAGACTAAAACGAATTAAAGTTGAAAGTACAAGTACTAAAATCAGTGGTGAATCTAGGATTTTATGTAGGGGCACAAGTTCACGTGAATATAATTTTAGATGCTTCGATATAATATTCAAATTATATAATATCACTAAAATGAGAATAACTAACTTACATACAAACAATGACAAATCCAAAATTTTATGTTAAGAGGGTACAATTTTATATAAGGTTAAAATTTTAACACATTAACATCTCAATTTATGTCATATGTAGTTCTTGAACTTTAAAAAATATATACTAGTTCCTTGACATCTTGATTACGTGTCCAATATGTAGTACCAAATAACTTTTTAAAAAAAGAAATAAGATAACTATTGACTACAAAAATGAAATTTTGAGGTTCACATAGAAACAAAAAATACTTTTTTTGTCTTATATAATAGTTAATTTTTAAGTATTTTATATATTTTATGAGATTCTTAGATATTAAATTGTATCTTTATATATTTACTAGACATTTTTAAGAGATTTATTATATTTAAATTGAAATTAAAATTAATTTTAAAATAATAGTAAGTAAATAAAAAATAAATTATATGTGAAAATGGCGTTTGTATACCTTAATTTTTTTAAAAAAAAACTAAAACTAATAACTTAAAATATAACGTGAAAAAAGAAAATTTGTATATAAACATAAACGCATAGTGGAAAGAAAAAAAAATGGATTTTGGTTTTTCTAACACGTTATATATATATATATTTGAAATTTTAAAAAGGAAAAGAATTGTGACTTAGCAGATTCGAACCCTGGTTACTAGTGTAATGAAGTTCACCATTCACCACCGACTACTGTATATACACAATATAAGTAATATTTTTTACTTAATAAAAAAATAATATATTTATATGTAAAACAACACGATATGAGGGAACACATGCCTCCCTTGCTCCTTCATTGATCCGTCATCGACCAAAATGATCATTTTGAAAATGTAAGGACCAAATTAATCTAAAGTTAAAAGTATATAAATCAAAATGAATATTTTAAAAATATAAGAACTAATGAACTAATGAAATTACTAGGACCATAATAGTATTTAACCTTAAAAAAAATCAATTTATACATCTAAATTGTAGAGTTATACTAATTGAAATTTTGAACAAGTAATGATATTGATTTAAACTTTGGGATTGATGAACCAAAGTTGAAAGTATATAGATCAAAATAAACATTTTAAAAATATAAAGACTAATGAACTAATGAAAATTACTAGGACCATAATAGTATTTAAACCTAAAAAAATCAATTTATACCTCTAAACTTTGAGAGTTATACCAATTGAAAATTTGAACAAATAATGTTATTGATTTAAGTAAAATACTTAGGTGCAGGGTGTCACGGTCATGCTTGTCCAGGGCCTGTTGCCCATGGCCGCATGCCCGATCCAACCCCCTTCTAGCATACTTTCATATAATGTATTGTATTAGCTTAGTTAACTTGCTTTCTTTACATTTTCATTGTAAGTGACCACTCGCCCTTTTGCATATGCAAGGGTGTCGGTTAGCTTTTTGTTCATAATGCACTATATGGGGATAAGACTAATCATCACTTCCCCATACCCGGAGAAGTACTCTATAAAGCTGTTGTTGTTGCTTATTGCTTTCTAGCCTACTACAATCTTTTTTTCTTTATTCACACTAAAAAAAACTGCTTACGAAAACCTTTTCTCCAAACCTGTTTTCTAAAACTGTTTTCCCTAAAACGGGGGTGAAGGTTGCGAGAGGCACTCGGTGTGCCACCGGCAGTCCGTATTCGAGTTGACTGACTTGTTCGTGAGCGGGAACAAGTGCCGCACAATCACTAAGAGAAGCTTCCGAAAGAGCGATTGTGACAGTTAGTATCAGAGCCAAGTCGGCTCATAGAGGAAAAGATCAGTGATCATGTCGGCGACGAAGAACCTGAACGAGATCCCGGATAATAACCGTTTCCTAAAGACTCGGCTACAGGAAGTTGCTGAGAAAGCCGATGGAATTGATGCGGTAGTGGGCAGCCTAGACGGATTACCCGTCAGAGAATTGATGATGAGGGTAGAGACCCTCGAGACCAAAACAACACGGTCCGGCAGTTTTGAACGTGACGATAGCTCATCGGGCTCTATTGCCCACATAGAGGAGCGTGTCAAAGAGTTGGACGGCTCCCAAAAAGCAATACTTCAGATGGTAACCGATTTGTCTGAAGACTTTTGGTCGGCCCTTGACGTCGTCAGAGCGAGATAGCAAATGTGAGCGCAAGGGTGAATCTCACCATCCGAGCGGTAAGGAACCAAGCCCTATCTAGGGGAGCAATGACAGTAAGCAGAATAAAAATCCCAAAACCGAAACCCTTCAGTGGGGTGCAGGAAGCAAAAGCCCTGGAAAACTTTATCTTCGACCTTGAACAATACTTCAAGGTGACGAACACAATAACTGAAGAGTCGAAAGTCACACTAGCAACGATGCATCTGGCTGAAGATGCAAAACTATGGTGGAGATCACAATTTACAGATATACAGGAAGGACGATGCACTATTGATACTTGGGATAGATTGAAACAAGAACTTCGCTCGCAGTTCTTCCCTGAAAATGTCGAGATCTTGGCTCGACAAAAACTCCGAGAGCTGAAGCAAACAGGTAACATCAGGGACTACGTAAAACAATGTGCATGACTCATGTTGGACATACGAGATATGTCCGAGAAAGACAAGTCTTTTTCTTTTTCGAAGGGCTGAAACCGTGGGCGAAATAAAAATTATAAGAACAGAGAGTACAGGATCTCCCCTCTGCCTATGCGGCAGCTGAACGACTTTTTAAAATTTCTGGAAAGTACAGCGAATAAATTTAGACATCTATATATACTAAAAACAAATAACACAACAAAAATATTTTCAAAGGAAATTCTTATTATATAATACTTAAATATTTTTTTCTCAAAAAGCTAATTGTTATTTCTAAAAAATAGTCGTGACCTTTTTAAAATTCATAAATTTACAAAACACAAATTTGGAAGTCTATTGTCCTATTATATAAAATATATAATTTTATATCAAATAGATCCGTTAATTTTAAAAAAATATATTGGATATGTTAAAGTCTATTAGACACGAGAATGAAAGTTTAGGAACTTATTTAACAATTTTAAAGTTCAAAGAATTATTAAGCATAAAGTAAAAAGTTATGAGATATATTAAATATTTTGTAACGTTGAAAGACCTATTAGACAAAAGCATGAAAGTTTGGAAACTAAAATGTAATAACATATTTTAAAGTGTTGTCATTGTTAAATTTGTGACTATTATATGACATGTTGTGTTAATTAGACCAAAGATTTGTGAATTGACATACATTATCTAAAATAATAAGACAATAAAGACTCTTTAAACAACTTAAAAAAGCTAGAAGATCTTTTTTAGTTCAACAACAAGACCAAATCGAGCACAATTTAATCGACATACAAATGTACTAGTAATCGTAAAATATTTGGTTTAAATTCTCCTGTCCTAATTATACTAAAAAAAGTTCAACAACAACTTAACTAAATTTAAAACATAGTTAAAATTACACTTCTATAAATTTATGGGATGGACATTTTTCGTAGAATTATATATATATATATATAAATATATTTATCGAGTGGAAGATTAAAATTTTGACGTGGAGATTGAAAGTAGATACTTTGATATAATTGAGTTAGGTTAATTTGGATTACTAACATTTTTTTTCTTGCTTCTGTGGAAACAAACCAAATTAAAAAAATAAAAACAATAACTAATAAATCCCTGCCCAAGGCCTACTTGATTAATAAAAACTACAAATACATATTAGAAAAGAAGTATGACCACTAATATCTTTTGATATTTGGTGGATTGCACTTTTTTTTTTCTTTTCTTTTTAAAAATTCAACTGGTGGATTGCACTTTGCTTTCACTAAATATAAATAATATACTACAGAAGTGGACAATTTTCCCATCTGATTCTTGCCTTGAAGTGAGCAAAAAAAAAATTGTTAAGAGAATTTGGAAATTTTTTTTACCCATAAGGCTGTCCCAAGGGAACTTTGCAGAGATATAAAAATCTTGTCTAATGGGAATGGGTTTAGAATCTAAATAGACAGGGATGTACTTTGGGCATTGAAAGTGAAACATGAAGGCTCTCTTTTATATTATGGGTTTAATTACAAGTTCCGCCTTTGTATTTATTTAGTCTTTGAACGATCTCTGAATTTTTAATTACGACTTCTATAAGCCTCTAACATAGTCAAAATTTTAAAAATTTAATTTATTGGTTGGATATAAAGTTGAGTTTTATGTTTATTAGAGATCTTGAAAATTTTAATTTTATGTTTAATATGTCTGTAAAAATAGATGAAAAAGTCCATGACTTGTGTTGAGAGTTGCCCCTAATGCAAGCCCAAAGCCCACATGTGAAGCCAAACTCGCAAGGTACCAAGAGGAAGATTGAGGAAATGTACGTCTCAAAAGAGAAAAGTCAAAGCCTCGAGTTTCGAGTCAACCAAATAAGCTCCAGATGAGCTCAATGGATAACCGAGCCAAGCTCAATGCTCCAGCCCAAATAGACGAGCTCATTTGGCGCCTTGGAACTTTGAGACTCACGATCTCCCTGAATCGACAACGTTACACATAACCACATGCAAGTATCACCAAAAGGAAAACCATGAGTCTTGCAACCACCCTAACATTGTTAGCATTACATGTAATTAGAGGCGAATGTCAGAGGGATGATCTATAAATAGCCTCACTCGACGACTCCAAAGTAGAAGAGTAAGTAATATCTAAAAGAAGGCTTTGGTTTTACTTATTATGCGCTTAGCTAAACTATACGCTCAATATCACACCAATGCGAGAATTTCTCATGCAGATCAGGTCAGAAAGGGAGACTAGACAAGGAGAAGTGGACCGAAGGTCAAGCGCACGAGAGACCCGCAATGCCAAGGAACACGGATAAGATCCAAGCGCCAACTTGTTAGACAAAAAATTGACCACGACTTATTGCATGAATTTAAAATTCTAAGAACTTGGTTGACACTTTTTAAAGTTCAAAAACTTATTGGATACAAAATTAAAAATGTATAGACTAAACGGACACAAATTCAAAATTTATAAACTAAATTTGTATGGAAATTCTTTTTGTACTTGTGAAGATGTTCAAACTAACTTTTGAAGTTTGTGGTCCTTCAAGATTATTCCACATATGAGATGGCATTAAATAGTTTACGGTTATACTTTACCAGAAAAAGGACGATAAAACCATCAAAAATTTATTTTATAAGAAGTAAAGAGAAATATGATCTGACACAAGAAACTCATCATCATTATTATTATTATCTTTTTATTTATTTATTTACAACATGTGAGTTGGAGAATCGAACTCCCGACCTTGAAGTTAGTACTATAAATTCAAGCCAATTGAACTATAATCATGTAGGCCGAAACTCCTCACCTTTAATTAAAAAAGAAAAAGAAAACATATTAGGTGAAGAAAATATCTAAATGAAATCATATCCATCGATGTATTTGTTAGGCCCATCCAATGACCATAGTTTGTTGATTTAAATTTTAGAAAATATTGGAAAAAAGTAGATAACGAAATTAAAAATTTGGAGATGATATCTAATTTATATACCATTTTTACATATTCCTAATCATTTCAATTTTTTGTAAAAATTGGTAATATGTGCACATGTTATGCTTATAAAGTTAGATACAAATGTGTGTTAGTGAAGGTAAGGAAATGTTACTTTGAATCTGCTTTTGCCAAACAAGACATCTCTGTGCTTTCTATCAAGTACAGCTTTAAGAAGAAATTTCCCAAATAATTGAGTCAGCCAACTATTGTAAAGCAACCATGCAGGACGAAACTCACTGTTCGATTTACCCGAGGAATCAAAATCTGAAAAAACCGAGTCTCATTTCATGTTGTTCGTCTGCTCGAGTATGATTCTTTAGATCAGAACTAAATACACAATTCAACCGGTCGAGTCCGATGCTAATGACCCAATAATGGTGAACAAATCCAGCAAAACTTAGATGCAAACAGAAAAAGGTTGGTATGTTACATGTTCCAAACTACGGGGTCACTCCTAGTAATAAATTCAACTGTTTCTTTTCACTTTGTGGTGGCCCTTGCACTCATAGAGGAGTGGTAATTGGTACTTCTTTGCTTTCTATAAGAAGTATAAACATCATCATATTGACTATCCTCATTTGGATTGGCTGTTGCTCCGAGTCCTAACCTTCCTGAGCCTTTTCGATCTACACTTCCATCGGCATATGCACCCGTCTCTGGGTCAACCTGAAGGTTGGGAGGAGGAGGAATGCAAGCTCCGCCCTTACGTACCGGTGGTTCTCTCTCATACTCAAAATCGTCATCTTTGGCATCAGAACTCATGGGTCCTTCTGAGGGATTAACCTCACCAATCTCTTTAAAGAACTTAGACACTCTCTCAAGAACTTCGGAGGGAGATATATTGGATGGAGGAATTATAGTTGGAATATCCAAAGGGCTCATGGGAGAATATGGGACTCCACTTCCAATCTGCATTTTTCTCACCATTCCAGGAATGAGACCAGGAGGGAACAAAGGATATGGTGGCAATTTTTCACCCACAGCAGCAGGCTGTGGAGGCATTAATTGGGCATTGGGCTGTTGGTTTGGTGGTTGAACAGAAGTTGGCAAAGGAATGGAGCTTACAAAAGCAGCAGTTGGTATTGTACTTGGTAGAAATTGCTGTGGCGTCACGGATCTTGGCAGAGCCTGGCCTGAGGGAACAGCCTTATCGGGGTGCTCTTGATCAGGAAAACTTGGGATGGCGCCTTGCCTGTCAGGTTGCCATTGGTGCACGGTGTGGTTATTTGTATGCTGTGTCAATCCTGCATGGCACCAAGAAGTTTAACAAAAACTATAACCATTTAACCAGAAAATATCATTTTTGCACAATGGCACTCTCCAAATGAGAACAGACGTGAATGCATAATCCAAAATAAGGGAGAAAAATGAGAGGGGCCAACCAGCAGCTGAATCTACTGCAACGGGTAGCTCTTTTGGATGCCCTGGCAAAGCTTTAGTTGGTATCCCTTTAATCATTTCACTCTCAAGTGCGGTAATAGTATCCTGATCATAAATCTCCTTGGACGCCCAGAACTGTACCAACTTCTGTAATTTCAACTGGCTTTCCTCCTTCATTTGAGGGTTGTGATATACTCTTGCAAGCATGGAACCTAAAACTGGTTCGAATGCTAGAGCTTCGTTGTCAAGGTCATTTGAGTTGATTCTTCGCATCATGCTGCAAAATTTGGAAGAAAAATTAATGGGTTCATACACCTTGAATAATTATATTGCAATACTGCTAAAAGATTAGTTGGTCAACACGAAAGATAATTTATTGAATAAGCTTCTAAGAAAACAATCCACTGATTTGATTCTATTTAAGGAGCCAGACAGGAGAGAACATCCCTCACTTCACGAGCAGTTAGTTTAGACAAGTATAAGAAAATAAAGAAAAGCTGAAAATGGTATTCAACAACATCACGAACTTCAGCATGTTAAGTGCACTAAACCAAGAAATTATAAATTTGAAATAACAATAACGGAAGCAATCATATGGTAGCGAACCTCTCAAAAAGAATGTCATTGACAAGGTATATTATATGAAGTTGCTTCTCGGAATCATCTATGTTAAATATCATGTCTCTAAGTGCCTCAGCCATGGCTGGAGCAAAAGGAGACCGCTGCATGAACCAAGTTTTAGCACCTTTAATGGATTCTTTTGCGCCAGTAAGGTTACTGAGCACATTGTTGAGCTCCAGAGCAACATCTGAAGGAAGAGGTCCAGAAAGCCCTTTAAAAGATTTTGAAGATTGATCATAATCCGACCGACCAGGGATACCAAAAGCCTGTTGATGGTGCTGCTGCTCATAGAAAGAAGCAAAAGGAGTTTGATGCATTTGAGGACCCCCAATTATTGATGCAGAAGCATTCAATGGAGGAGCATTAAGGGGAGATGGACTTGTCATAGGATTTGGATGGGGGTGCAACATGGGCATAGATGAAGATGGGAAGGGAGAATTGAACGGTCCTCCAAGATGGGGGCGAGTCATTAGCCAAAGCTTATAACGGTAGTAACTCTGCCCCTCCCCGCCAAAGAGAAAGCCGTATGCTGGATTGTCCTGTTGTTTTTCTCGTATCATGGATTCAAATTCAGGGCCATTCTTTATGATATACTCCACGAGTTTGTCTATCCGTTTTTGGAGCTCAGGGTCTGAAGGAGGTGGAACTGGTGGTGGAGAAGCAGAATCATAGGGGCCATGGTAAGGTGAAGGACCCATGGGAGGAGGTAAATGAGGAGCAAAAGCTGGTGGTGGTTGCTGCTGCTGTTGAAGATGAAGAAGGTGAGGGTGGGGTGGATGATGTGGGTGAAGTTGTGGTTGCTGCTGCATAGGGTGGTGATAAGGGAACTGTTGCATCGCAGGATGTGGCGGTAGGAAAGGGGGACCTGGAACAGATGGAGGAAATTGTTGATGTTGGCCATGAAATCCAAAAGGCTGCTGTTGTTGAAGATTAGTCGCTTGTCTTTGCTGTTGTGCATACGCAGCCATAGCAGAAGCAGCTGCATAATCTTGAGACTGTCGATCCATTAGCTACTGAGAATTCTATATCGGTAATCAGCTGGATAACAATCTCGACAGAATCTCCAATCTACAGGCACAAATCTGGCAAAGAAAAAAAAAGAAAAGATCACTAATCATCCTCCAAACAATCAAAAACTATAATTTCGTATCACCAAACGAGTCAAATTTGGAAGTAGGTGTCAAACAAAAGCTATAATTGTCGCAGCCACATTTCAGACAATCAAACAAGTCCAAATTGAAAGTAAGTATCAACCAACTACATATTACTTAATCCCGAAAGTTCAACATTAAAAACCTCGAAAACGAGCAAACATACATAAACCGCTAGCTTGCGGTGCTTTCACACGGCATTTCAAGAACATCGTGAACAAAAATCCTATAATTTCTTTCTATCTTTGACATCAGAATCTCAGCCATGTAACGGAGATTCGTCCAAACTAGTTTTAAAAAAAAATGTCGAAGTGCCAGAACATATCTACACTAACCAGCGTTGTCTTTCACACAAGCCTCCGAGCTCCTTCACACTCTTTCTTGGTCCTCCTTTTCTTCTCTGTCTTCGTTGTTGCAATTCCACGACGACTCCGGCGAGGTTGTTTGCGGTCGCCGCCGTAATTTCCGGTCTTCGAAACGGTTCCTTAGGGCTCCAAGCGAACCCTGCGATAAACGGATTCGTCCGGGTCCTAGCTCCGAGATTGAACTAGGGAAAATGTATTGTTCTTTTTTACTTTTCTGTTTCCAGTTTTAATATTTAATAAAATGTTAAAATAACGGTAATTTCATTTCATTTTTAATTCACGTATTTTTATTTTTTAATTGTCAAATTTTAGTTTTATAAATCTTTGATTTAAGAAAACCGTAAATCTATAAATTTGATTAAATAGTAATAACACTTTTAATGCGAGAAAAATATACCGTGGTGATTTATTAAATGGTTTTAGAAAAATCAATAATGAACCGTGAAAACTAGTTTTTTAGATTTACTACGAGTATAGTGACTAAAATTGAATTCTGAAAGCATGTAAATCAAAATGGTATTTTATCTTTTATTAACATTTACATACATTTTTCTTTCACCGTTCAAATCGATAACATATGGTCACGTGTGAATAAGATTGAGACCAAAGTAAAATGGACCTCAAAATTTATATTGAAAGTTATTTGGTCAGTAAGAGAGATAGAGAGCTTGGGTTTTGGCATGATCTCTATCTCGACATAAGGGTGAGGCTAAGGTGCATAATTTAGACATGCCTCTAATATAATAAAATTCGTGTTGATTCTCAAGACGTAGGTAAAACTTTCCTTTTAAATCTATCATTATAATTTGAACCCTTGTTTTTACACTTTTTATTCTCCTTGACTTGAGTTCAAGGAATGTGTGATAAGCATCACGCCGATGCTGAGTATTTTTTATTGCATACTACAATCTTTTTTTCTAAATATATAAATTAATTGTTGAGACACACAAATGTCAAACACCTTTTCTCTTATACGGAGTTTTCATCAATAAAATGTTTGCTATTTGTTATTTAGTGGTGGAGAATGGCATGATGAAAAATTGCTCTTTTTCTTCCTATTTCATAATTTTGTATGTTTGGAATATAATTATATTGCCTTGAAACACTTTTTTATATGGTCAAGTATTTTGCCAAATTATTATTTGTTGTCAATGGTCATATTAGTAGTAATAAAACCGAAAAAAAGTTGATAAATATAATAGAAAACTTTGAAATTTTCTCGGTATTCCATTTCAGTCGGATGGGTTAATTGTGAAAAATACAAAACAAGTTGTGTTTTCTTAAAAGTTTAAACGGTAAACATACATAAGTTTTAAAAAATTGTGATTCTCATATTAAACACGTTGATGTCAAACTTTGGATAGAAAACAATACATTTGATCATCACATGACAGCAATTGTAAATTTGTAATATGAAGAAAACGTGAACGGCAAAACACAAAGAATATAGGCACCGATGTAGTACTTGTCAGATGTATCTAAATAATAATACGTCTAACTAGAGTATGAACTACGTAAGTTGATTGATATTTCATCTTGCCAGAACGCTTTGCCTCCAATGCATATGTCAGTAGGAGATTTTTGGTTGTAACAAGAGTTTTTTTCCCGGTGCAGAGGTGTAACAAGAGCTTTCAAGGACGATAATAAAACCACTTTGATGTATTTATGGTGAACATCAGGTCTAGCGCGTTCATATAGGGTCTTTAGGTCGTATTAGGTTAATTCTTAAACCCAATGGATAAACATGCATTTATCATGCCACATTCATCAAATGGGGAGGCTCGCCCTTGACTAGCTTAAGGCCGAAGAGGTTAGTTTGGACTTTCGACCTAAACTATCATCTTCTCAAGACCAAAATAAGTTGGACATGCCTCAACCATCAAATGGGGAAGGTTAGCATTGATCTTAGCCTCGTACCCGACTTAGATTGATCAAGTTAGTATGGGTCTTGACCCAAACTCCTATCTTCCCATTTTTAATTGGGCCATAAGGGGTGTGATTTTCTACCTCAAATTTCACGAGTTTCTTGATTGGATAGTTTGCAAATTATATAAATTTGATTACGTCCTCTAATCCAAATCGATCAATACCAACACACATACTAACTTTGTCGACCATGATTCTTGTTAACTTTTTGATTGAGTTAATTGAAGTGAGGATTGCATCACAAATTTAATTTGGAAGAAGTTTGTCTTATCCACGTATACAATACTATTCTAATTCATTATGAAACACGTATAAAGCTATAATTGGTAATCAGTTTTAAACTTGACATATTAAACGGGAAAAAACCCTTCAAAATAAGAAACAAGAGAGGTGAGAAAAAAATTATATATAAGAAAAAAAAATGTAAACTTTTGAATTTCGAGGTCATATTGATTTAAAATCGAAACTAACCACTGCATCAATTTAATTGTGAACTTTCATAAGTATATCAATTTAAACCTCGAATTCTCATAAGTATGTCAATTTAAATCATTTATTTAGATACATTTATGAAAATTTATAGTTTAAATTGATATATTTATGGAAGTTTAGAGTTTAAACTGATATACTTATGGAAGTTTAGTGTTTAAATTGATATAATTATTATTTTATAGTTTGAATTGATGGTACTAAAAACTTAAAGAGTTTAAATAGATAATAACTACAAAGTTTAAAAATAAAATATAATAAGAATGACACAGCCCTAATGGAGTGACGCGAGAATGGCTGCTTTACTTAATCCCAAAACCTCTCATCCAAAAACCCCTCTTCTTTGGCGCCTGGGTTCTTTCTGAAACTGTGTTCGTCTCACTCTCTCTCTCTCTGTACCCGAAAGTGAAAGTTTAGCCGAGACAAGCTTGGAAGCGAATATGGTCGCCAATTGATACTGTTGACGCAATGAGCCAGCTTCAGAGGAGCTTGTTATTGGCCACTTCTTCCAGTAACGCCATTTCTTCCTCTGTATTTTCAACAACTCCGTCTGCTTCATCCTCGCGACTCCGTCCTTTCATGGCCAAGGTTCTCATATTCCACCAATTGTTCTATGATTTTTTTAAAATATTTTTTTTTGCTGTTCTTTAACCTTTAAACTATTGCGTTTTGTCTGGCAGCAATTATTTCATTAGAGCTGAACCGTATGAATTTTTTTGAAAATTTATCTGGTAATGATCAATAATATATCTCTATAACGTTCGAAGAGTTGCAATTTTATACTGGCTTGAAGTCTTGTTAACGAACGAGCAAACTTCTGGTGTTCGACATTTTGGTTGCTTCCGCTCATTTGTTCGTTTTCTAATTGTTTGGGAGTGAATTTATATGTTTGTCAAGGTGGTAGTGTGTTTGCTACCGATTTTTCTCTGCTGTTTAGTATGCTGGTTTTGAATTATTTAAGTTATACTTTTACATTCTGACTTAGAGATTTGTCTCGCAGCATATACTAGAGATGAACGGTATGAAAATTTTAGAAACTTACGTAATAACGGTCTATGCAACCTTCATAGAGAAGAGTTGGAAGAGTTGCAGTTTTCATACATGCTTGATCTTTTGTTAACGAACGTATAAACTTCTGATATTTGACTTTTTGGTTACTTCCGCCTCTTGGTTATTTTTCTGAATGCGTTGGAGTGGCTCAGTGAATCTATGTTTTTATGGCAGTGAGACATTGTGTTTTCTACCAGTCTCTCTTTGTAGTTTCGTTGGTTGTATTCAGAGTTTTTTAATTTTCAGACTCACAAACTCCTGTTTATTGATTCGTTTTGGACTCTTGCAGCAAATATTAGGAATAGACTTTTTTGAATATTTTAAAAATTTATGTGGTAATGGGCAATCATATCTAATAAGGAAAAACATTCAAAGAGTTGCAACTCCAATGTCTGTCAATGCTGTGCAAATTTCTGCAATTTACAATTTAAGTTGCTTCCGTTGACCTTTTGTTTTTTCCAAGTATTATGTACTTGCCCGGTGGGTAATAACGTGTTATTTTGTTTGATGTTCGTGTTACAGTTGCAGAGCAGCACTATTCAAAATTATACTAGCAAATGCATACCCGTTTTACCTTTTAGCACTACTTGTAATTACGCTAGATGTTCTCAGCTTGTTTTTAGAAAAGGCAGAGTAACATTTGCTATCAAGACTGAACGTGCAAATGCTGGGCAGTATCGTACACGTGATGAGCCAAATTGTGTTTTCACTCTATATTCTCGCTTACCATTGGGATTTGTGCATTCTGTTGCATCACCAAATGCTCCTAATTGGCAGTTGTTAAATGGCACTTTTACACCTAAACTTCCTAATTATAGAGCGTTTGGAAAGAAGTTCTTTTCTAAAACTACAGAAACATTGAATGGAACTGAGAATAAGAACGTTAAATATGTAAGGAATGGAACAAGTACATTGCCATTTGAAGGATTGAATAAAAAATGGAAGGGTGCAAAACCTGTTGCTACGTCCAGGCTAAAGAGAATCAGTGCTTCAGGGCCCTCAGGCTCCACTAGTGTTGATGGAACAAATTCAAGCGATCAGTTGGTTGGGACTACAAAGGAGGCAGGTCTAGTTTCATCTGATTCTTCGTCATCCATTAGGAAAGCATCCAAGGGTTTGAAAGAAAAGAAGTCTGGGAGCAAGAAAAAGAAGGAAGCTATTTCTTCAACCAATGATGCAGATGTTGAAGCAGCATGCAAGGATGGTCAGTCAAAGAGCTTAGATAGTAGCAATATTGATCAGGATGTTGTACAAGATCCAAAGGTTTGCAAATTGTAATTGATGGATGTTTTTAATCCATCCCTCCCTCCCCCCCTCCCCCCCCTTCTCATTACATTATTTTAACTAACAGTGCAGTTTTTCAGAAAAATGTTACCGGGAGTACTTCCAAAGGTTCTGCTTCAACAAAACAACAATCCAATAAGAAAAAAGGTAACTCTAGCAGAAAAAGAGAAGCTAAAAAAGACGCTAATAAGTTGCCACAAAAGCCAAACTTTGTAGTGGATGCAAGGGGGAAATCTCAGGGAATAACAACTTTCAAGCAGCTATATCCCCCAATGGGAAAGTCTGTTATGGTGGTGGAATCTGTTACAAAGGCAAAAGTTATTCAGAATTATCTTGGAGATATGTTTGAGGTGCTACCTAGCCATGGCCATGTTAGAGACTTGGCTGCAAGGTCAGGTTCCGTAAGACCTGATGATGACTTCAGTATGGTGTGGGAGGTTCCTTCTGCTGCCTGGACTCATCTGAAAAGCATAAAAGTTGCCTTAAACGGGTATGCATCTGGGTTCTGTTGTTAGCTTGGCCTGCATGCAACTGTATTTTTGGCTAGTTTGATAATGATTGTTAAGTTTACGTGTACACACACATGGACGTTTGTATTTCTTTTATTAAGTTTGGTCTGCTTTTTGTATATGGTTTTCATCGTTGTGCCTGTGCATCTGTGTCATTTATTTTGTGATGTCTAATATGCCTTATTTTCTCTTACCTCCAATTATGTCATTTATTTTGTGATGTTGTAAGACCCCTAGTTCCTTTCTTTTCTAATATACTTTCTTTTTTCTTACCTCCAGTTCCTTCAGGTTTAACTTTCTTTTATTTTGTTTTGTGTTTATTCCTCAGAGCAGAGAACCTTATTCTTGCATCTGATCCAGATCGTGAAGGTGAAGCTATTGCTTGGCATATAATTGAGATGTTGCGGCAGCAGGATGCTCTACATGAAGGTATTAGCATAGCAAGGGTTGTTTTTCATGAAATAACTGAGACTTCTATCAAGAGTGCCCTGCAATCTCCTAGAATAATTGATACAAACTTGGTTCAGGCTTACCTTGCACGGCGTGCTTTAGATTATTTGATTGGATTTAATATTTCACCATTATTATGGAGGAAATTACCAGGTTGCCAATCAGCTGGGCGTGTTCAATCAGCTGCACTCGCCCTAATATGTGACAGAGAAATGGAAATTGATGAATTTCATGCGCAAGAATACTGGACTATTGACATTAAGCTGAAGCAAAAAGATCCTTGTTCTTCAGTGGAAGAATTTGCAGTCCCTGCACATTTGACCCATTTTGAATCTAAGAAGTTAAATCAGTTTGCAATCAGCTCCAACACAGAGGCAAAGAATATAGAAACTGCACTGAAATCAGTAAATTTTCAAGTGCTTAGCTCTAAAAAGAATGAAGTGCGGAGAAATCCTCCGATGCCATATATAACATCTACACTTCAGCAGGATGCAGCAAACAGATATAATTTTCCTGCAACTTACACAATGAAGGTACGTGGTAATCTTGTTTGCCCTCATCATGAAGTTCCCCATGATATAAGATAATGCAGTCACGTTGAGTTAAGATTACTTCTAATCACCAGTAAGCACCAAATAGTTATTCTCCCCTATTAATAATGTGGTATATACTAATGTGTTACTGAATGCCGGTGCCTATGCTAGTTGTAAGATCTTTATGGACGTACCAGCTGTAAGAGCCTTGTGGGTTGTTTGGTCAGTCGCCTCGCTGAAACTAAGGATGTTTTTATGTAGTAAGTTAGTTATCATTATTATTATTTTTATAATGAAAACAATTATTTTTATTGAGAAAAAAAAAAGAGCATAAAAAACCAAGGCCACTAAAGAAGGGAACTCCACTAAAGAAAGGGAGCCCTAGCTATACAAAATAGTGCTCATAGAACAGTAATAAAAAATCTTCGAAATTGAAGCTTGTAGGAAAACATAAAATAGTGCGTATAGAGAGTTATTTATTAAGTGGGCAGTTCAGATATTGGAAAACTCAGTTCTATTTCTCGCGTGGTTTGGAAATGACATTATCCTTAGAAAGTCAAATGCTTTTGCTGGTATATTGTGTTAGGGGGTCTTAATACTCAAGAACGGATCCAAATTAGGAATCTTGGTTTTTTGCTTGTCTTCAATACAGGAAGAAGTTGAAACATTAATTTTTTTTTAATAGGGAATGGAAGAAGTTGAAAAAAATCAAGATAATTTGTTCTTATGGCTTCCTTTTTGTGCCCTTAGAGAAAGTCTCTCTCTCTCTGTCTCCTTTTTTTTTCTGCCTCTTGGTAATTGTTCTATTATGATTACAGAGAAAATATATCAAGCCATAGATGGAAAGTGTACAAGCTAAACTAAAGGTTTGGGGTAGAGGAGACCCCCTGCGAAGGGAAACTATTACGATAAACACCTCCAATTGAGGTTGAGAAAAAAAAATGTCATGGCTAAAATAAAAAGTTGTTATTATTATTATTATTTGTTTTGGAAAAGAAACAATTTCATTGATAAATGAAATATTCAGAGAGAATACAAAATACAACCGAGGAGATACAAGTGGGAAATCCATTTAGAAAGATATAATAGAAACCATGGGCCAACAAAAGAATAGATAAATAGAAAGATGTATTGTGGATTGAAGCTGCAGAAAACCTTCATATCGAATGAGACAAACTAAACAAACCAACAATCCAATACATAAAACCATAGCGACCTAAAATCAAATGAGAACCTAAACAGATAAACCCCTGACGAGTAAAAAATAGCAATGTAGATACACTTGATGAAAAGGAGAAAGGAAAGCCAAAAGTTGGACAGGAGAAACGTAGAGCAATGAAAAGTTCAAGCCGATAATGATCCTTCTCTAAGCAAAGATGATGCTTTTTTTTTTCCATAAGAGATCGATCATTCCAAGTTTTGGATTTTCTCGAATATGTTTCCTTTGTTTCACCATTTGCTTGTTTTTCTTTGTCCTAGCGGGAATAGCCATAATACAAAGTCCATTTTCTCTGAACCAAGGTGCCAATGCATTTATGTGAGGACCCAGATGAGTTCGGTAGAGGAATGGAATAATACCATTATGCCTTTAGAGGCTCATAAAAGGATGGATGAGGAGAGCCAAGTGGAGTTGGGACGGGGCTTGTTAGGTAATCTTCCGAATCAGCATCAAATGGAAAAACCACAATGGCAGTGGAATGCTTTACACCAGGGCGAAATGTTGTCTTAAGATGGGTGTCGGTTGATTGGGATGGTATGGGCTTGTTGCTTATCAAAGGGAAAGATGAGGATGGGGGAAGAGACAAACTCTCGGTGAAGGAAGAAGGAAGAGTTTGAGTGTGGATGTGATTTTTCTTGAGAGAGAGGGGGGATGTGACCGGAGGAATTGTTGGGACTGGTGGAGAGATAATAGTGGACCAATGAATGCCTTATGCAATCAAATATGTGAAAGGGGTTATTTTGATTGGGGGAGAAGGTAAAGAAGGGGAAGGGAAGTCAAAAGTTGTTGGATGGGAAAAGTCAGCAGAAGAAAGGGTGTCATTGGGTGGATAAAACAATAAAAAGTTATTTTGAAGGGCACTCCAACAAGTGGGATATGTATTGTTCAAATTCAGGAAAAACTACCTAATTTTCTGACTACCTTGAAAGAATCTTTGGCTTGTTTCTGACCACAAAACCATGGCAAGTTGGCTTTGTCTTTCAGTAATCTTAACTCTATTGTTGGTTTGACACTAACTTCAACTAATTTGATATTAGATCTCATTTTTAAACATTGGAGAAAATATATAGAATAACTTATATAAAAGTTCAATATCAAATAAATTAATATATTGATATAACTATTTTTTTCCAACATATCTTACTCTCTTCTTTTCTAAATCCATTCTTAGTAAATAGTGCCTATTACTGAAGATAAATACCTATTTCTATTTCTCATTTAATTTTTTCCCACTACGATTTTATGTCATTGGAATTAGTTTGATCTTAATTTACGTTCTGAATGTTTTCCTAGTAGATGCCTTTTGCCTTTGGCCCTTCTCCTTTTTGTATAAATGTGTGTCTGGAGGTTGAGAAACTACTCAATGGAACATGAGTATAAGTGGTTTCATATGTGATTCAAGACGTTAGGCAATATTATTTATTTATTTATATTTTTTTTTTCCTTTCCTTTATTTCTTGACAACTTAGAAATATAGGGGGGGTATTTTATGCTCCTGCCACTTATATGACTTTCTATGCAGCTTGCCCAGAAACTTTATGAGGGGATTCAACTGGCTGATGGAAAGGCAGCTGGGTTAATAACTTATCCAAGAACGGATGGGCTACATGTAAAAGCTTTTTTCCTTCAACTATACCTCCATGCTATCTCTTTTTATTTCTTTGGCAAGACAGCTGGGTTTGTCTTGTTGCCTAAGTCTATTTTTACCAATTAATTACTATGTGATTTTATTCTTTCTTTGATGTTACTTGTGTAATTTCTCATAACAATGCATGGAAGAAGGTGAAATTATTTCTTAGGTTGATGTTCTATTTCACTTTTGTCCTGTTCATGCTGTTTTGCCATTTTTAAAAATCTTAGGTGGTGGTCTAACCCTCGTTGCTTGAACCACTTCCTATTCAGATCTCTGATGAAGCTGTCAAGGACATTCGCTCCTTGATTAGGGAAAGGTGAAAGTTTAAATTCCACTTCTCTTTTCTTTGTAACTTTACTAAGGCTGTAGCGCCCTTTCACTTGAGGATGGTCTATATTTCAATTTTCTAGGTGCAATTTGTATTCTCTCCATCCTAAATAAGGGTTTTAGTGCATCTAATTTTTTATTCTTGAAAAACTTACTGTTTACAGATACGGGCAGAATTTTGTATCAGAAAGTGGACGCAAATATTTTAAGGTCAAGAATGCTCAAGAGGCTCACGAAGCAATCAGACCCACTGATGTGCAACGATTACCCTGTAATTATATAATCTTCTGGCTAAATAATGCTTGATTTGGGAATATACATATGTGTTATTTTATCCTAGTAACCTACTCCAACTTTGTTAACTCGTAAGACTGTTGCTTTAGCCTTCCCATTTTGGTGAAAACATTTTAACCGATTATTGTTCATTTTATTTCATTGCATTCACTTCCAGCAATGCTAGTGGGAACACTTGACGAAGATTCTCACAAACTATACTCTCTTATTTGGCTCAGAACTATGGCATGTCAAATGCAACCTTCTATCACTGAACAGGTCAGGATGCATTGCATTACTGTATTTATTTTATCTTATTCAGTATTTTGCTTTCTTCAATTGTTTAAGGATAAATTTTATCATAGGAATGTGTGGCTTATATAATAGAACTATCATTATTGATTCCATTTATTATTTTTTCTTATTAAGATGGTACTAACATGAGACCCTATATCATACAAGTTCTTGTGGCTTAGAGAGGTAGAGATACCGAGGGCTAGAGTCACCCTGACCTAAAAATGAGATTATTGTGGCTTAGAGTGGGATTATAAATCAAGATAGGTTCTATATTACTTTCCAAATGTCAATGGATAATTTGTGTATCTTCTTTTCCGTCTGTAAGAAATGAAGTAAGTTGTGGGTGTCTTTTAGAGAAGACTATTACTGCACATTTTCTCTTTATAAAGGAAGTGCATTGTATTTGTCCGCTAGTTTTCTTCACTTTTGTTTCTAAATTGTAGTTAACTTCAATTTGGGTGTCCTTTTTAGCAGACTATGACTACACAATTTCTCTTTATAAATATATGTTATATGTTACCAGATTCAAATTGACTGTGGACTTGCGGATGAGTCCATCATTTCCCGATCTACATGCTCAAGAGTTCAATTTCGTGGGTTTCAAGAAGTTTTTGAGGTATGAGAGTCCTGCTAAGTATTCTTTGAGAGAGAGATTGATTAATTTGTTTACTTGCATGTAACGGATGCTTTCAATTATTTACCTTCCATCATTCTGTTAGTCAATCTCAACTTCCAGTAATCAATTATAACGCTCTTTATTGAAAAAAAATGTACTGGGGAGGGAGGAGGGAGGGGGGGGGGGGGGTCTTTTTCTTTTTCCTTTAAATTATTTGATTTTACTTTTGCTGAAACTCATGAAGTTTTTTGGTTATCCAATAGGAGGATGCCTAGAATTCAATGAATGGAATTGCATTCTTCGGTCAAAGTTCACTTTAATGATAGGAATTTCACTAGGGTATCATTAGGATATTAGTGGTACAATAGTGTGACTAGACAGGGAGTTTGTTATAAATAGAGGGAGGAGGGAAGGATAAAGATAGACATTATTTGGTTAGTACATTGGAGCTCGAGAGTGATCCCATGGAGGGTCAAATACCTCAAAACACTTGATTTTTGTAGTAGCTATTGTATCTTTTGTATTTCAAATGTTTGAACTCTATCATATAATTTAAGCAATCGGGTTTTTCTATAAATTTTGAATGAATATTTAAAGCCATGAAGATGGAAGAGAGAGTTGTCTGGATGATTGGAAGTTTCCCCTCCTCCCATTGAGTTTGGTTGCTAGACATTAATAACATCACAAATAAAAATACATTTCTGTTGGAAAAATGTTTCTGGAGTTTCCATCTTGGAAGGAAAGGCCTTTGGCAGAAGATCGTAATAATATGAGATTGATGAGAGAAGGGCGTTCAAGGATTTGTCTAGTTTTTTGGATTAACCTTGCCTTAATCTTGTAGTTAGTAGGTCTTTCTTTCACACATGTTTTCTCTTTCATATTTTTAATCTTATGTGGGTATTAGCTCTAAAACCAAGGTCTGCAAGGAATGTTTGTATAAGACTGTTTCCTGATTAAACTTGTTGATAGCTGTTTTCAGCTCTAACTGTCTAATCCTTGTATTGTAGCTTCCACAACCACTTGGAGTTCGCCTTCTAAATGTTTTTGATATCATTTACCAACTATTCATGTTAATTGGTCCTACTTTTAGAAGTTAAGGGCTTTTGCTTTGGGAGGACATCTTATCTACCCTCATGTTTGCCCATCATTTCACCTTGAAGACCTGTTTCTTACTTAATATTTCACTTTTGTGGGGTCGGGTACTTTTGGATTGTAAAGATCTAATAATTTGTCAGGATCCAAAAGCTGATGCAGTCAAACATAAAGACCATGAAGAAAACATACGGGATGAACTGTTCAGAATTCTGAATGCATTGAAGGTAAAAAGATTTTATATTATTGCTTCCGGTTGGTAATTGTTTTTCTGTTAATATCTACTAAAGTGTAACCTGTTTCTGTTTGGTAGAAGACTTTATGATGTTAAGTGTCTATGTATATGGATGTGCATCTGTTATTGAAACATCAAAGAAATTACTTCCACTCGATTTTTCCTGCTGGAAGTTTGCATGGAATTTTCAATTAATTGAGCAATTTTTTTTCTTATTTACTCCTCTCCCTTTTGCGTGCTCGCAATTTGTCCTTGAATATTATTTTCGAATGGTGATTAGCAGTACAAATGGCTCTGAAATGTATATTTATAACCAGTTATTTTTTAGCCAGGGGATCAATTGTCTCTAGTTGACGTTGAACTCAAGCAACATTTTACCCAGGCCCCACCCCGCTATTCTGAGGGAACATTGGTAAGTGCTACCTAACTGTTGGACGCGAAATTTTGTGCCTATAATAGTTGGAAAATATTATTATTGTCACCGTTTATAATTGAGATTCAAGAGCTTTTGCAATTTCTTTTTCTTTTGAAAAAAATTGGGTTCCTGTCAAATGCAGTAGGAGGTTGTATATCTCCGGGTTTTTAACTTTTTAAATTTAATTTAATTTTGATATATATATATATATTTATATAAATTTTAAAAGTACTATTATTAATAGTAATATCATTATTTACCATTTTTCATTTTGTTATGTTCACCCTACTGCATTTCATTATTTAAACGTATGCATGTGAAACATGCTTTCCATATTCTTCATTTTATCAACATATATGTTTATCACAAGAAATGGTTTCTCATTGATATAATGAAAGAGTAAATGTTCAGGGTACAAACTCTTGGAGTTGGAGGGAGTGAAAATGAAATAAAATATAAAATATAAACTAGAAACTTAGAGCAAATGCAAACCAAAAAAGACCAGGCATGATAGCAGTAAATTTTGAATGAAAGTTATAACCCAAAATCAATCCTGGAGAGACTAATAAAAAAAATAATGAAGATGAGTTCCTTTTCATCATATCTAAAATTTAATTCCAAACTGAAGACGAGTTCAAGAGCTTCAAGTTATTAATGGATGGCTAATCAAACAGTATAGAGAACCTGGGACTGGACTTCCCGTTTTTTAGGCTGTTTACTTGATGAAACCCATGTTCAGAAAATTTTAAGCTGCACATCTAGTTATGGAAATTTAAATTGTCGAGATTAGTCGTTTGATGTAAAACAATAAATTTAAGTACTAATTTTTGTTGAATATGTAGGATATATTTTCAATTCAGTTTTGTGCCGTTCTGCTATATCAGATGTATGATAGGATTTGTGGGCCTATTTGGTAGGTTATGATCTGATAGAACTTAACATATGTTTTCTCGTTCTGACACCATTTGCATAAGCGCCCCCATAATGTTAAGTGAAAAGGAACTTTTTGCATCCATCTGGTTTTCCTTTTGAAGTTCTTATTTCACTGGGTATCTAGGTTAAGAAGATGGAGGAGCTAGGGATTGGAAGACCTTCCACATATGCAACCACGCTAAAAGTTTTACAGGTTACTTTAGATCATCGCAAACTATAAATTTGAATTTCTTTCTTTTCTTTTTCTGTTTGATGAAGTTTCATGAATATGATGGATGATTGCATCCTATCACGTTGAGGAATATCCCACTCCGGCATCTTTTTTTCAATAAGAATATGCCACTCAGGGATTGCTCCCCTTCTTTCATATAAATCACATCAATGAAATCTTGTTTCTGCTAAAAAAAATTATGTTGAGGAATAGCTCAAGAAGATATATCTGTTCTGAAAAAATAGTACTTTTGCTACCATAACTTCCAAACTGAATGTTGAGACAACCAGCATGGAACTGCAATTACGTTTTGCAAGTGTTCTTAAAACTTGTTGCTGGGATGCATGTTAAATTTCCTACAAAAAGAGAACTTAGTTGGTACCTTGGTTGTGTTAGCATTTTAAATGTTACATGCCATGATACACCCGTTATGTATTTATCAATGATTTTGTTTATTGCCGTCCAAAGCGATAGATTACATCGGAGAGTAAGGCGATTAAGAATAGAACTTGAATCTCTTTTTGAGGTCCGTCTGTAACATATACTTGCTTTTGACTATTTGATTTATTTTACTATCAGGACAGGAAATACGTGTTGGTGAAAAGTCGTGTTCTACATCCAGAGTTTCGTGGGCGGATGGTATGCCAGTAGCTCTTAATCACTGAATTTTCTACAAAATTTAATTTCGTTGCTATTTTAATATCATAGCCGCATATAGGATGTAAAGAATTGCATCTTCTGAACAAGTCTTTTTCGACTCCTCGGCTAGCATCATAGAAAGTAGGTGGATGGTCAAAACAGAAGTTCCATTATCCACTATATCTTTTCCGTACTGGTCCCACCACAAAACTGCAGATTATTTATAGAAAGACAGAGAAAATATTCTTAAGGAAAAGAATAAAGGTTGCACTCGATATTATCTTTCTGCATTATTTCATAACTATAGTTCATAGGAGTTTCTTTTCTGAACTCATGGGGCTTTTTGGGTTTTTTTTCTATGTATCCAATGAAAGATATTCTTATTTTCTTGAAAAGAGAAAACTTAGTCTCAGCAAAGGTCATCGTGTAGATTATAATGAATCTATGGCTTTAAAGGTATTCAACTTTACTGTGAATGGAATTATGACGAGCAATGTATATGTCGACGGATTCATAAATCCAAGTTATGGGTATGAATAAATGGGGTGTGATATTTTTTCTTGAAAATGTCAATATTCTGTCAACAACATTGTCCATGACATATTCATATACCTTATATGTCATCCTTTTGTTATATTCATACATATCTCTGTTTATAAAAATCAACATCTTAATTTTAAGATATACCTTATATGTTTTCTTTTGTGACAAGGACACTAGTTTCTTTCTTTTTTTGACACTTATCTTACGTTGCTCCCTTGGCATAAATTCTCCCTTATTTCCATAGTTCTCATTTCCTCTCATATCTCATTGGAAGTGTTTTTGTAATTCTATTGGCACTTGGGCTTCCATTTTTTTTGTATCTTCATATTTTATGTGAGATGTTGGAATTTCTGTTTCTCATAAAAAACAAAAAAAATCATAAGTTGCTTTGTGCTATTATTAATTCCGTTTTTTGGTTTATGAAAAAAAGGTGAGTCAACTTTGGTGGTTTTTCTTTTATTATGGTGTACACGATTAGTACATGAGAGCCAAAAAGAAAAAGAATATAATTACAAAAGAATTTATTGTGCCCATCAGTTGGGTGTTGTATTACAAAAGTAAGCCACTGAAGTTGACTTATCTTAGGTAGCTTTGCTTTTAAAAGAAAAAATTGTATCTATCTCTGTACTTTTTATAAATGATCAAATTATTTCTTTAAAATTTACTAACTTAATGCATGAATTTATAAAGCAAATTACATCGAAGTTGTGTCTTTTTTTTTTTTAAATAAAAAAAAGTTATACAAAAGAAAATTTTTGATCTATTAATTTGGACAAAATTTACAAGTTTCCATTGTGTATAATTTTTTTCCTTCAAATATTGAAATCAGAATACTAAGTAATATTGATTTAAAGGTCTACCTTAATATTTTCTTCGTTAATACTTTTTTTTTTCTAATCACTATCTTAAGCACTTTGTTTTTGTTGGTTTCCCTGGTGATAGTGTTTATTCAATATTTGCCTCCTTTCACAGATTTTTGTTACCTTGGGACTTGGTGTAAATCCAACCCCCCCCTCCCCCGCCAACCCACAAGCCTACTCATCCTTCTCCAATCGGAGAAACCTTTGTAATCTCTTACCTGGGGGTTTCCTCTTTTTACCATGTAAGAGATGGCAAGGTTTGGGTTTTCGATAAACAGATTTTTTGTAATTATCTGAATATCTGTATGTAGTCCAAAAACAATTGTACTGTGCCATTGCAAATTGCTTTTATAGGCCCCATTTGGTAACCGTTTTGTTTTTACTTTTGAAAATTAAACCTATAGACACTACTTCCACCTCCAAATTTCTTCATTTGTTATCTACTTTTCACCGATGGTTTAAAAAACAAAGCCAAATTTTGAGAATTAAAAAAAATAACTTTGAAAAAGTTGTTTTTGTTTTTGGAACTTGGCTAAGAATTCAACCATTGTACTTAAGAAAGATGCAAATCATTGTAAGAATTGTGGATGAAATAGGCTTAATTTCAAAACCAAAAACAAAAAGCCAAATGATTATCAAACGGGGCTATAATGTACAAATTTTGATGAGTCCTATTATAATTCTAATTTTCCTTTCTATCTTTTTAATTTAAGGTGTCGGCATTTCTTTGTCATCATTTCTCTGAGGTCACTGATTATAGTTTTACTGCAGACATGGAAACTGAGGTGAGTCAATTGTTATTGAAGTTTTTCTACCCGCTACTGCCACTTATGGGATCACAATCACACACTTCCTGTGTTCTGCCTAAACTTTAGTAGCTCACAATTTGTAATTTTGTATATTGGGTATGGTTGACATTTACGGAAGTCGTGTATTATTTGAGCACAGAATACCTCATTACGACATTACCTTTACGGGAAGTCTTACATTTTAACAAATGTTCTACTTTAATAACCATATCTACTTTTTTTTCTTCAGCTTGATAACGTCTCCGCTGGTTTAACTGAATGGAAAGGCCTCCTAAAAGAATATTGGACCCGGTTCAGCTCATATTGTGAACGTGCTAATAATGTTCATATTCATCAGGTGAAACACCTTTTTGTTTAAGAGGTGGATACAACAAATGGTGTATTATAATTAAAAGTCTCCCTCCATCACCAAGAAAGAAAAAGAGAGAGAGAAGAAGAAGAAAACAGTTGTAATACTTCAGCTGTCTGATATTTCAGGTGGAAAAGATGTTGGAGAAGAAATATGGGGACTTCTTATTTTCATTTCTTCCTGATAATTGCAGAACATGTCCAAGGTATGTGTTTTGGCTATTGTTCATCCATTTTATCACCTGGTTTTGGTCTCTTTGAAAAGAGAAAACTATGATGTAGAAAAAGGGACTATTTTGTTGAAGGAAAAATTTCCTGTTCATTCAGGAAGAATAGGGAATCAGGAGGCTTAAGACGAGAAATGTACTACGCCATCCTGTTGTAAAGAATTGAACATGATCTTGATGCCCATATAAAGCAAAGTACTTTGCTTTTGCTTTCGTTGTACGAACAAATGTCTTGTGCAGAAAAGTATGGAAGGCAGATTAAACAGTCACTTAAATCTCAAAGAATTTTAGGCCTCCAGAGTACTGAACACTGTCAATTGTTTTGTCAAAGTGGGCTGATTAGTATATGAGATGATTGCCACGGGCCCATGCCAGACATCGGAAAACAGAAAGTTCTGAACAAGTATTAGAACATTGGCATACCATAATCATCATTTGTCGACTCATCTATTTGGTGTTGGCCTTCTTTTGTTGCTCTATTGTTTTCTTTCATGGTTCTCAATGAAAGTTTGGCTCCCTCCTTATCAACCGAAGAAGGATGAAAATCTGATTTTTTTTTTTTTTTGAAACAAGAAACAAGCCTCTTTATTAAGATAATGAAATGAGATTAATGCTCAAATTACATCAAGATATTAGCAGAACAAAACGGATCATGAGGTGCACCCAGGTATCTCAACTAGGTTGACACCCCATAGCATCCTCATCACATATGAGGAGAACAATATGAGCAAAAAATACACCTGGGAAACAAAACAAGGCCCAAACACTGAGGGTCCATCTAATACAAAGTGCTACAAGCAGCAAAACAAGCAAAATAATTTGATACAAACACCCAAAAGGGAACAAGAAACTCAAAGATCAACTCTAAAAAAAGAGTGTGCATGGTAGAAGAATGGCATATAAGTAGGGGTGGCATCTTAGAGGTCCGGGTTCATGAAGGCTCTCCAATTGATACATATATCTTGAATTGAATCATCTGCAAAGGCCTTTGATAGAGAACACCATGAGGAAGCATTCAGTTTAGTCGTCTCGAAGCGAGAAAACCAAGGAGTCTCTTTATTGTGGAAAACCCGTTTGATTTCTTTCAAACCATAAATCTGTAAGCAAAGCCTTAACAACATTAATCCAAAGGAGATTTGGTGTCGGTTTAAATTTTGGCCTCACGAGTACTTGTAACACATTTTCTTTAAAAACTTCTCCAAACACCCAACTAGTGTTGAAGCAAAAAAAAAAAAAAGTTTCTGCCAGCAATTTCTAACATACCAAAAGTCAAAGAAGAGGTGCTGCAAATCCTCTCAATCAGCTTTGCAAAGGGCACACATATTAGGAGCTAGACATTGTGTAGGCATTTTCTTTTGCATAACCGAGGAACAATTAAGAAGCCCAAAAAGCATGATCCAAATCATTATATTACCCTTCGAGGGCTCTTGGATGTCCATAAAGCTTTCTTTAAATGCTTATCTGGAGGGAGGCCAATGATGGATGTGTAACAAGAGATTTGACCAAGAAAGATCCATTAGATTCAAGCAACCATGAGCACTTGTCAAGGGCATCCCGCACTAGAATCTTAGAAATGATGCTCAACAAGTTCTGAAAGTCAATAATCTCTTCCTCTTTTAAAAATCTATGGAATTCGATGGACCATGAGGAGGTGGAGGAATCCCAATGCTCTATGACTGAACCATTGGGCTTAAGTGCTATTCTGAATAGATTCGGGAAACTGACCTTTAATGGAATATTATCTAGCCAAGAATCAATCCAGAATGCATTCTGCTCCCATTCCAAGCTTGTAAACCGCCAATGCTTCTACCTTTAGCCAAGATCTTGAGATACCTATCCATGGACTACGAAGGCTGAAGCTTACTTTTCCAGAAGTGTGCCAATTGAACATGTCCCTCCCATGAATACTCTTTACTACTTGGCTCCAAAGGGAATTTTCATTATTTATTAGATGCCACCCACCCCTATTTGGCTAGGAGAGCCAAATTTCTTGCTCTTAAGCCACCAAAGCCGAGCCTTGAGCCTTAGTAATGAACGACCATTTTACTAAGTGATTGATCTTCCCTCCTTTGTGGCCCTCCCAAAAGAACTTCATGATTCTCTCCAATATGATGATCACTTTTTCTGGCAACATAAATAAAGACATATAGTAAGTGGGTAAATTTGAGAGAACGGACTTACACAGTGTGGCCCTCTCTCCTCTAGATAAGTTAAACCTTCTCCATTTATCTAGCTTTCCTTGCAATTTGTCAATGACCGGTTGCCAAACTGACACTTTTTTTGGGGTATCCTCCCAACGGTAAGCCAAGGTACATCAAAGGTAGATGCTCCACTTTACAATTAAGTTGTGCAGCTACTGAATTCAGCTTATTGTCCTCTATATTGATCCCACTTGCAGATCTTTCCCAATTTACCTTTTGGTCGGAACACCATTAGAAGATTTCAATAGCTTTTCTTAGATTTTCGATCATCTCATCATCATATTTGCAGAATAACAAGGTATCGTCAACAAATTGAAGAGTGGAGATATGCACCTTATCTTTTCCCACAAGAAAGCCTTCATATTTCCCTTTTTTGTGCAGCCTTGCAATCAACGAACTTAGAACCTCACTGACCAAGAGGAATAGAAAAAGAGAAAGTGGGTTTCCTGCTTAATGTCTCTTGTAGCCTTAATTCTACCTAGGTCTTCCCTTTATAAAGATAGAGAACTTTGGAGTAGAAACACAACCCATTATCAAATGCTTTTTCTAAATCAAGCTTTACAACCCAACCTTTTTTCTTCTTGGATCTATACTCTTCCACGGCTTCGTTGGCAATGAGGATAGGATCAAGAATTTGCCTTCCTTCAATAAACACACTTTTTGAAGGGGCTATTATGCTTGGCATAATTACTTTGATTCTTTCGGAGAGGACTTTTGCTACTATCTTGTAAGTGTAGTTAAGCTAATGGGCCTAAAGTCTTTAACCTCACTACATCCACCTTTTTCTGAATTAAACAAATAAAATTCTCTTTAACACAAGAATTAATCTTTCCATTGCCATAAAATTCCTCAACCAGCTTCATGAAGCTATCATTTAATAAATCCCAGAATTTAAGGATGAACTCTAAAGTATATCCGTCCGGACCAGGGGCTTTATTCTTCCCCAATGCCTTCACTGCTCTTCTAATTTCTGATTGTCCACGAGCTGACTGTTTTGCTTCCTAGACACTTTTGCCCATTGTAGGTTAATAGGAATCGACCTTAATCCATCAGCCGAGTAGAGGGATGTATAGAAGCCTAAAATAAGGTCTTCAATTTCTCTAAATGATTTGGTTAGGATGCCCTGGTCATTGATCAATTCCGAGATCAAAATTTTCCTCTTTTTTGCTGCTAAAAACCGGTGAAAGAACGTTTTGTTTTCATAGCCCAAATTTAATTTAACCAATTCAGCTTGCTTTTTTGTAGGAGGTTTCTTTCATCCATTTGGTAGAGGGATATTAATTCTGTCTTTAGTGCTATTCTGATGCTTTGTTCCAGCTCATCAAGATCTATGTTTTCAGCAACAATTTCTCTTCTTTCTATTCTTTTAGCAAAAACTCTTCCTTACTCCTACTTTTCTCAGATTCGGAGTGCCATTTTTTAAGGAAGTTTTCAGGTTTCTTAAAGAAATAGCATAACCGGCCCATCCTTGCTGGCAGTCGACCACCAATTTCTTTCAATCAAATGACCAACATTCTTTGACATTCAACCAACTGTTGCAGACTTGAAAGGGGCTGGACCCCATTCGAATGCTCCGGCTTCAAACAATAAGGGGAAATGATCGGATAGAAGTCTAGCTTGCCTAACTCTTGAATTGTTGAAAACCTCCTCCCAATTGTTTGATATGAAGAATTGATCAATAAGTGATCATGAAACTATCGATTCTTTTCTTGACCATGTGAATCTTCCATTAGAAATGGGGCTTTCCAGCAAGTTAGTAGTATCTCCAATGAACTTATTGAATTTTCTCATTCCTCTTGTCATTCTTCCTATAGGGAATCTCTCTTGAACACAACGGGTCATATTGAAATCTCCCTCAATGCACCATGGCTCTACATAGTGATTAGCAGAAGAAGGCAATTTCGACAATAACCTGCTTCTTTCTCTATAATCTGTTGGGCCATAAACATTTGTTATCTAACACACTTTTTTGAAAATAGACAAGCATTTGACTGATAAGGACATTTCCTTTTTGATGACCTCTATCACTGAGATCTTTCCTTCGTCCCACATGGTTAAAATACCTCTTGATTCCCATCGCTTCAATATAATACCATCCAACATCCTTTGAGCTCCATAAGCTTTTGATGAACACTCAATCAAACTTATCTCTCTTTGTTTCTTGAATTGACACTAGGTCCGGATTTAGTTTCTTAAAAAATCTTTTAAGTGTCGCTCTTTTTGTCTTGTCTTCAAGTCCTCTTATATTCCATGAGGCCATCTTCATCGAAGTCAAACTACTATCTTAACAGAATATTCAATCTCAATTGTCTTCCACTAACAATCTTGATCATCCAAGAGTGATTTCACAGTCTTCTAATAGGGAATGCAAATTTTGGGGAATGTCCCTCTTGTTGAGGGGAGGGAATGAGAAGAATTCAGATTTATCCACTGTGGGAGCTTCCTCAATTGATCCATCTCCTTGCCATATTCATCCAAATCAATAGATTTCTCGTGTTTCTTCTGCCTCCGTATTCTCAATCTCTTCACTGCTCACACTTACAATTGAATCTTCATCAGAATCTTGCTGCCTCTGCCTTGACTTGGAGTACCTCGCACGAAAGATAAATCTGAGCTAGGTAGTTTAAGATCGGAGAGAGTAAAAGAGCACTGTTGTAAATTAGAATTTTCTAACTTGTTTAGGAATATGTCGGGGATCTAAATTTTAACACAACATTCTTCGAGAAGATTCGAGTTTGTAATTGATGTCCATGAATTAAAAAAGGTCATCTTCTTAGCAAAGTGTTTAGGAAATGGCTTCGGCCAATTTGCAAGTTTTTTTTCAATCTGAGGATGGTTTGTTCGTGCTGCTTTTTGTTTTTAGATTCATCGGAGAGAGACTTTTCTTCTGTTGGAACTTATCAATTTCTTTCTGTCCCTGAGAGAGGATTCTACTGTAATCACTAACTTTCATGACCTTACTGCGGAGTTGGCAACTTCAGAATTAGAAATATCACTCTGTGTTGGCTTTGAGACAGCTTTGGGCATGGTTTCATTGATTGGGGAGTGGTAATCGATAGAAACAGTTGTGTTTTCAACAATCTTAGACGTTTGAACTTCCTTCGAATAGCAATCAACGGACAAATTTTGAAAATACCTTTCCGCGCCTTTGCCAGCATTGTCCCTCGGATTTCCATCTGATTTTTGAGGCACAGTCGAATTCTCTCTCCTCATTAAGACGTTATCTTTGTTCACACCTTACTGGATTGGGCTTTTGTTGAGATGAACTTCCGCCTGTGGTTGGGAAACAAGTGCCGGAGATTTCCTGCGACCACACTCCGGCGATCTCCCCGGAGAACTCTATATCAGATCATTCCTCCGATTTTTCTTCGAGTAAGATGCAAAAGGGTTCCTTGAGAAGTTGTGGGGGGTTACTGGGAGTAGCACGAAAGGCCCATTCTTGATTCAAACCAGAGAAATCTATATCTTCATCTTTCAAAGCTTGTTTAACCGTACTAAGTCAATTGGGTTGGAAAAGTCTTTAACAAGCAGTGCTCCTTTGACTTCATTAGGGGGGTTTAAGAACTCTATATCTCCATAATTCAAGAAAATGCTACCTATGTTCTCCTCTGTAATTTCTATGATATAAAACCACGTAACTTTCGTTTAACTTGAATTTTTACTTCAGTAACATTAATAAAATTCAAAGTTTCGAGTGTAATAGATTCTAATCCGCCAAAGTAGGCCCCAATAGCTTCAAACGTTTGCCTGCTCCAGTAATCTAATGGTAGATTTCTAATTGAGATCCATCCTCTATATCCCTTTACGACATTTGGTCGACCATGCACTTGTTTGTTTCATTTTTCAAATTTCAAATGAAACTGACCACATTCTTGCTATTTCCCTGGATAATCTATTATTTCTTCCAAATTACCTTACTCCAATTTGATTAGAGCATTTTCTGTAGGCAGAGGGTTGATAATGACGTTTGTATCAAATTATAACTTCAGTGTGTGAGCTATTTTTGGCCCCCATCCATAAAATTCAAATAGTCGTGAAACAATCCAGAGGTTGTTCAAATCTGCCTTAAAAACGTCGTAGTTTTTCCGAATCCAATAGGAAGGTTTGCTCTATTTATCGGGTGCCAAAACGGGGGCGAATTGGGTGCTGAATTTGACGTCTTCCTCCAAGCTTTTTTTTTTTGCTGCAGTGGAACAGAGTATCGAATTTCTGGTGATTCCTTCATCTTTAGTGAATTTTTGAGCATTTCAGCAAAAGCCTGCCATCCTTGTGTTGAGACGTCCGCAGGAATATGTAAAAATTGTGTGCCTCTTAAAGATAGCCAAACTACAGATCTCATAATCCAACCCGAAGAGATGTGTAACTTGGGTAAGTTTGTTGCCCTGCTTCCATCCCTTGCATTTTTGAGGAAAAAACTAGATAGAGAGCTTTTGATCAAATTTGATATATTTTCCACGAACCAAAAAATTTGCGATTTTGTGAGGACGAGTTGTTTCCCTACAACGTCTTCCACAATATATTTGCCAGATTCTCGCCGTGTACAGAAAACAAGTTGTTCACCTTGCAACTCTTTACTTCCATGGTCAAAATATTTGGGGTTTCGGGTTTGGGGGACGATAGGTTGATGGGAAAGGAGGTGGATGCTGGTGGCTGGAGTTGTTGGATAGAGAGAGGGAAAGAGGTGGATGCTGATTGGAGAAGGAAGAAAGATGCCAGAGCTATGGTCGGAGAGGGAGAAATGGGGAGAGAAGGGAAGAGAGAGAAGAGAGCATTTTTCCACTAGTCTTCTCAACTTTTCATGGAAATAATGGATAGAGAGACTAATGCTCGATACAAGCTCCACAGAGGAGTGAAATAAAACTGTAAAAGACAATAAAAATAGCAATTACTATATATATATACATACATACATATATATATAATTTCTTAAACAGAACTCAAAGATTTCCAACTAGAAACTTTTTTTTGATAAGGAACAAATTTCATAGATGTATGAAATTTACAAAAGAATGCCAAAGCCGATTGGTCAAAAGATTTCCAAAGGAGTTACAAAAGAGATCTACAATTGGTCAAAAGGGAAGAAAGAGTGTATAGTTTAAATGAAGAAGAACATTTACACCAACTCATAGCATGAAAGATAATGAGTTATAAAAAACAAACAGAAGAGTTGCCTTTGTCATTGAAAAGATGATAGTTCCTCTCTTTCCAAGTGATCCATAAAAAAATACGGATTAGATGCATCCAGATGAGCTTTTTTTTTTGGCAAAGGGGTGTTCGTTGAGAGTATAGGATAAAGCATTTTCAATGTCCTTTTGGGGGGCAGAATGCCATCCAAATGACGAAAAGATCTCTTTCTAAAATCTCTCGGCAAAATGACAATGGATGAATAGGTGACTGGATGATTCATATCCAGACTTGCACATGGGGCAACATTGGAGCGATAGGGCCATGTAATTTCCAACGAGAAACTAATCCATGAAGAATAGTTTGTCTACTATTCTAGAGTATTGGACTAGTTTCATGTAATTATCTCTTGATAGGACCTTAGTCAAAACCATTTCATTGATAAGAATTTATCTGCTATCAATTATATGGTTCTGTTTCCTATAAAAAATGAAGAATAGTGGTCGATAAGCATTTCGTTTCTAAGAATTTAGCTGCAGGGTTTGGTTTTTCTCCACATTTCATCTATCTAATAAAATGTCTTGGTTTCTCAAAAAGTTAGTTAAGAATGCAGAAATGTTCTCGAAAAGGTCAAACAAATTGCGTACTTCTATCTTGCATATTAAAACTTGTCTCTTGTAAGTATGATGCTAACTTTTAGTTATTTTTATTTCAGTTGTCTGGAGGGCGCTCTGATCTTCAAAGTTAGTCGGTTTGGGGCAGGCTATTTCATAGGTTGTGATCAACACCCAAGATGCAAGTGAGTTTAAAAAAGAATACCTCACTTTAGTCTGGACGGCTTAAATTTTCCTAGTCTTCTCTCCGCTCTACCATTCGGGCATCAAGTAGAGAATTTGTTGCTTTTGCCACGTCCTACAAAGTTCATCCAAGCAATACATTCCTTATAAACATACTGAATGGTACTTAACTTTCTTGTTGTCATTAGATATATTGCAAAAACAATATATGGTGAGGATGAAGAAGTTACTCCTCAAAATAACAACAGTGTGGAAGAGCCAAAGTTGCTTGGTCTTCATCCAGTTTCTAATGAAAAGGTTGCGCTTACTGCTGATATATTTTTTCACACATTTGTTCATTCTATATGATTTTGTTAATTATAAGAATATTTCCTTTCAGGTTATTTTGAAGAGTGGTCCATATGGGTCTTATGTACAACTTGGTGAGGACACGAAAGGGTACTTGCCCAAAAGAGCCTCTGTTTCCCAGGTATGAGGTTCTCCCTCCCCCCCCCCGTCTTTTTTCCTTTTCTTTATTTTCTTCTGTTGACGCATATATATAAGAAATACTTTGTTCTGGATTATCTGAAACATAGTTTACTTCATGCAATTTCTTCTGAAGTAAGTTTATTTTGTTTTTCTCTTTCTCGTTTGAGACCTCTTTGTTTAAAATTGAAACGGAAATCACTATTTCTTTTATAATTTTGAATTTGACCTTTTTGTCTTTTTTTCCGGAGTGTGTCAGCATCTTACCTTGTTTAATCTTTTTGGCTTCCACTCTATATATTAGTTGTTAGGTTTAGACACGTCAGAAACAGAGAAAGAAGTTCCTTTAAATAAAACAACTCATCCAGTTTTTTAATCGTGAAATTTATTTTCATATATTCTTGTATCCCTATAGAACCTTTAAATCTTTTGCATTGCTTAAAATTCTTAGGAGGAGTTCTTTGTCTGCCACAATTTGCATACGAAATTCACTTATTCTTTCACATTAAAGGAAGCAATTTTTTTTCTTGGTTAATGTATGTGAATTAATGGGATTGGTTGTCTGTTCATTACACAAAATGATTATATATGCTTTCAATTTTGTGTTAGTTGATCTTTTTCTCTATATAAAACTTGTTTGATTATGTGTGTGTTTGGAATACATTTTCAAGTGTTTAATTTAGAAAATGTCATTTTAGAAAAAATTGGAGTGTTTAGCAACCACTCAAAATAGCTTTTCAAGTGTATTTTAATCCGTTTTTATCAAAAGTGTTTAAATAAAAATGAGTTTTTTTTAAAAACACCATTTTCTTAAGTCAATCCAAACGGGCCCTACATGTGTCAATTGAAGAACCAAGCTCTTTTGATATTGATGCATCGAATTTTAACTTTAGATACTTATGTTCTTCCATTCTCGATAAGAAAAAATCATATCAATTGCCAAACATGTAACGAAGAGAGGGGGAAAAAAGAAGACAATTTTCACTTCCTTCAAGTTTTCAAAATCCTGGCAGGGTTTATCATTTCCTGGAAGTAAGGGTTTGTCTACATGATAAAAGTTTTTGTAATTCTTCTTCTAAGAAGCATGGAAACTTAAGTTTGCCTAGCGTGTCTGTGTTCGACACATGGGACATTCCAACACTTGTTGGACACATGTCGAGACACTTGTTAGTGTCAAATGTGTTAGACATGCATAGAACACTTGTGGTGTAGACTAAAAAGATACATGTGGCTATAATGATAAATTTTGCATGAAAAATAAATTTTGTCAAACTATTTTTAAATTTTTTTTAAGCATATAAATGCATCTCTCTCCCACCTTGTCGTCCTTGCAACCTACCCACCCACCCATCCGCTCCTAGTGGTCATGAACACCAAGAAACTTTCACCATGTCGGCCGCAAACCCTTCTTCATATCAGATAGAGAAGAAAACATTCTCCATAGACCACCGAAATGGACCCGTTCGTACCAAAATCACTGAGACTACAAAAAATTGCTCTTTTTTCATCTCCGCAAAACAACCCATCGTTCACTAATTGATAAATTGTTTTAGAGCTCTACAACATGCCCCACTAAACCAACGATTCTTCAGAGAAACTAGACATGAAGATCAAACGATTTGGGTAGAGAAAACTACAAACCCCAAGGAGGAGTCGTCGAAATCGCAAAGCTAGACAATAACGGGGGATTAAATAAGCTTTTGATTCATGTGGGAGAAGACAGAAAAGGTTGGCTCGGTTCCTTAGCTCTCCTCACTGATTGCCCCAACCCACCAAACCCTTACACTACACCATAAAGAAACCACAACCTACAAAGATGTTCTTGGTAAGGGCCAACCTTTTGACAGAGTGACAACGAAAGAAGCCCCTACCATAAAGGTTACAACCACACACACGCGAACTAAGCTAGACACCTTGGTTATTGTCTACAGATTATCATTCCATGATGATTGGTTAGGGCACTACAACAACACAACTATTTTTGCATCGTTAACCCTTTCTTAGCTGATCGTGCACTCTTGCGGTGTGAAAATGATCAGGTTGATACTCTTTTCATGATAAAAGATTGGTACAAGGTTAGCCCCTTTCCTCCTGAAAATCGATTGATGGAACCTAACCACCGCCTTTCAGAAACAGATGATCCCTTCTTATGGGGGTTGGATCAAAATCCGAAATCTCCCGCTCAATAGATGGGACGAGGATACCTTAAAAACCATTGGTGACCAATGTGGAGGCTTCATTGAGACATCAAGGAAGACCGTTTCTAGATTGGATTTCTGTATAGATTGATCCCTTCTTTGTGGCTGAAAACCACATTGGATACATGGCCAGAATACAGGTGGCATACCACCGGAGAACACCAGTACTGATCATGGTGCTCCTAAACAGAAAGGCATCCTCGGTCCTTTCCTCGATGATGGGGCCCACGAGCCCTCAAACACAAGGACATCGCCCTTGAGAATTTCAGTCTGTTTGACTGCTGTTCCCTTTGCTCCGCCGGCTCCGACATCACATGGCCCTATTCCTCTTCCTTTTCCACCTATACACCCTACACGTCGACCCCTTACTCCACCCTTACCTCTATTTACTGAACCGGACCCGATCCCTCTTCTTATTGATCCAAGCCCATCCTCCCGTAACAACATGGGCCCAACCCATTTCTCCTAAAAACCCTTTAACTCATACAGAACCAATCTCTGACCCTTCGACCTTTCCTCACATTAGGCCAAAGACCCAAAAGCCCAAATGCCCAAAACATCTTGATCCAAAAAGCCCATCCAGTCCACAAAGCCCACCTGGTCATCCCAACCAAAATCACCCAGCCCTCTGTTACTTGACCCATCCACCTTACCCGACCCATCTATCTTACCCGATCCATCGACCACTATTTCTGCCCTGATTACCCGATCCATCACCATCAAAGAAAACCAAACGATCTTTGTATTGGGAAACAAATTTTCCACAAATCCACTGCCATTAGAGGATACCAACACAAACGGCTACCTCTCTAGCCCCATTCCCCTCACCATTGCCCCCCTTTCTCCCCTCCATCATCGCTTAATCTGATATAGGACACTATTGTTGGACAATTGCTGATGGAAACAATGTACACTTCTCCTCTGACCATGGAGCGATCTCTATCATGGATACTGACATAGAAGACACCACGGAGGATCTGAGTCACTACTTGAAATTCCTCCTCCCTTTGGCTTTTTTAATAAAAGGCTTTGTATCATGGCAATGCCTGCAGCAAAGAAAAATCATAAAATGGCCAAAAAACAGAAGCAATTCTTTAGGGAATTATCCGGGGCCTTAATGAATGGGAAAAACGAGCTCTCATTAAAAGGGAAATCGTGAAATATAATCTGACTGTTATTATCCTCCAAGAGACTAAAATGACTTCTTTTGGCCATTTGCTTATCCAATCATATGGATCTCACGCAATATTGGATGGACCTCTCTGAAAGCAAGCGGATCATCGGGTGGTATTCTCATTTTGTGGAGTGATTCAACTCTCTCTATCTCGGATATCACCAAAGGTTAATATACTTTATCCATTCTCATTTCTATTGCTTATGGTTTTAGTTTTTGGTTGACGGGTCTACAGACCTTGTTGTTATAGGGGCAGGCCTTCTTTTTGGCAGGAGCTGGAGGATTTATTGTCCTTGTGCATGAATGCTTGGATTTTAGGGGGGTGATTTTAATGTCTCTCGTTGGAGACATGAAAAATCTTGGGTTGGACTAATCACCAACGACATGAGACAGTTTTAACTCTTTCATTGACTGCACAAACCTTACCGATCTGCCTCTCAACAACGGCCTCTATACATGGTCTATCAGTAGGGACATCCCCACTTTGACCCTTATTGACAGGTTTCTTGTTATGGATCCCATTTTGACAAAATTCAAAGAAGCCACTGTGAGAAGACTTGACAGGCCTATACCCGGCCACTTCCCAATCTTACTGCAGTTGGGTTCTATTAAATGGGGCCCTCACCATTTCGATTTGAGAATATGTGGATGGAACACTATTCATGTCTTTCCCTGATTAAAAAGTGGTGAAGTGATAACCCTTTGACAGAATGGCCAGCCCATGGTATTATGCAAAAATTGAATGCTTTTAAAGGGATTGTCAAGGAATGGAACAAATCTCTCTTAGGATGTTTGACTACCTTGAAAAATCAGCTTCTCTTTGATCTTGTTGGACTTGATTCCATGGAAGAGCTTGGCCCGCTCAACCCATCTGACATTGAGAAAATGAGACAGATAAAGGCGCAGATTCTCTCCATTAATCCAAAGGAAGAAATTTCTTGGAGACAGAAAAGTAAGCATATTTCATTAAAAGATGGAGACTTGAACTCCTTTTTCCATCGCCATATAAATGCAAAGAAAAGAAAGAATACTGTGAAGGAGGTGTTATCGAGGGAAGAAAACAGTCTCCTTACCGAAGGTGAGATTGAGATTGAGTTTATTTCTTTTCATGAAGCTCTATACTCGAAAGATGATGGCCATAGACATCTGCCCCCGATTGACGAAGGGACCCTATCACCCCTCTACAAGCAAACGAATTAGAGCTTCCTTTTACTGATTAGGAAATATTTGCAGCCATTAGGGACTTGGTTCGAACAAGTACCGGGTTCGGACGGCTTCACTGCTGAATTCTTTAAAAAATATTGGAACATCCTTAAGAAAGACATCAAGAGCATGTTCTAAGATTTTTTCAAGAAAGTTATTATTAATGCAAGCCTGAATGAAACATACATCTGCCTTCCCCAAAAAGGTTGATGCTAGATCTGTGAGTGACTTTAGACCCATTAGTCTTATCTCTTGCCAATATAAAATCATTGCTAGAGTCCTTTCGGAGAGGCTCAAGAGGGTATTACCACACACTATTACTCCTTACCAATCCGCATTTGTTGAGGGTCGACAGATCCTTGATGCATCTTCGATTGCTAACGAGATCATTGAAGATTATACCAGGAAAAAGAAACAGGGGATTGTGGTCAAGATTGAGCTTTTGATAAAGTTGACTGGGTTTTTTGGACCTTGTTCTACAGGCCAAAGGTTTTGGCACCACTAGGCACAAATGGATTAGGGGTTGTATCTCTTATGCAAATTTCTCTATTTTGATTAACGGTCCTCCTAGCGGCAAGATCCGTGCTTCAAGGGTCCTTAGGACAAGGTGACCCTTTGTCACCTTTCCTATTTGTCATCATCATGGATTGTTTCAGTAGAATGCTGATTGAGGCTAGCTCTAGGGGTGAGATTAAAGGCTTCTGCATTGGACCGAAATCTTTATAGGTGCACCATCTCCTCTTTGCTGATGACATCATCCTTTTCTGGGACAATATTGATGACCCCTTTAAAAATCTCTTCGATCTCGTTAACACTTTTGAGAAGGCTTCTGGTCTTGATATAAACCACAAGAAGACTGAATTATCACTATTATCGAAGATCTGGAACAGTTACCTGGGACGTATAGCTCTAGAGTGAGTCATTGGCCTTGCTCTTACCTTGGTCTTCCATTATTTGATAAACCAAAATCGATCTCCTTTTGGAGCCCTATTATTGAGAAGATTGAAAAAAGGCTTCATACATGGAATCATAAACAGATTTTCAAGGGGGGTCGCCTCACTCTCTTACCGGCCACACTATCCAATCTTCCCACCTATTACTTGTCCCTATACAAGCCTGCCAACACTATGGAAAAATTATTCAAAAATTTTCTTTGGGAGGGTACCTCATCAAATGGTGGATCTCATCCCGCTAGATGGGATAAAGTCACCAAGACAGATTAAAGGGGGCCTCGGGTTACAAACACTGATTGATAAAAATCATGCTGTTCTTGCAAAATGGGTTTGGAGATACTTACCTGAAGATGGGGTCCATTATAGAAACAGATTGTGGATGCTAAATATGGGGTGACTACAAATAAATCATGGCCCAATACTCTTTTCCCTAATTACATCAAGGGTTCATGGAGTGCCATGATGGAACACTTGAACCTTATTAAAGACAATGTTACTATAAAGGGGAACGGGAAAAACACTTCTTTTTGGCATGACAGATGGATTAGAGCCACACCTCTTAAAGAGATCTACCCCTGTTTGTTTTTATTGACCAACCACTGACGGTCTTCTATACACGATCTTTGGGACTCTAGACAAGATTAGTCTCTTACATATAGGAGAAACATCAAGGAGGAGGAGATTGAAGATTGGCTTGACCTTTTGAACACCATCAATGGTATCCACCTCTCCATTGCAAAGGACACATGGATCTGGCAACCCGACTCCACCTGCTCCTTTTCCACCAAGTCCCTCACCCATGCTTTGGGAGATGACTCGGAAGCCACTGATCACATTTGCTATTTGGAAAGATTTTTACCCTAAAAAGATTAGATTTTTCCACTGGGAAGTTAGTTACAACCTCTTCCCCCAATGTTGCCTCATGTGTAAGTCTGGATTTAGATCATCTACTCACCTATTTATCCATTGCCATTTTTCCTGTGAGATTTTGGAAAGAGATCTTTTCATCATTTGGATGGTATATTGCCCTCCCAAAGGACACAGATAGTGCTTTATCCTACACTCTCAACGGACACCATTTTGCAAAAAACAAGCAGCTCATGTGAATGCATCTTATTCGTACTTTCTTGTGGATTACATAGAAAGAGAGGAACAATCGTCTTTTCAATGACAAGGGAAGCTCTTTTGATTTTTTTTAAACTCATTATCTTTCATGCTATGAGTTGGTGTAAATGCTCTTCTTTTAAATCATACACCTTTTCTTCCCTTTTGACCAATTGGAGATCTCTTTTGTAATTCCATTGGCTCGGGCTTCGGCCTCTTTTGTAAATTTTATTCATCAATGAAATTTATTTCTTATAAAAAAAACATATAAATGCATCGACACATGTATTTTGAATTTTCTTCTGGTATAAAAATGATATGTATTTTGATAAACGTGTCTTTGCCATGTCCGTATCCTAGAATTAAGAAATGATGCATCGTTGTGTTCATATTATGTCGTATCGGTGTCTTGTATATGTATCTTTGCTTCTTTGCTCTTTTTTAATTTCTTCCGAGTTCTGCTTCAAGAGTGGGTCTGTTTCTTTCAGATAAAGGATGTGGACTCTATTACTCTCGAGGATGCCGTTGAACTATTACGCTACCCAATTACTTTGGTATATTTATATTCTCCGGACGGATGATACTTTTTTTTTCCCTTGTCAATACAATTCTACTCATTCTTGTTTAACACTTCTTGATAGGGAAACCACCCAAAGGATGGTCAACCAGTGATAATAAAGATCGCAAGAGCTGGATTCACAGTTAGACATCGACGGACGATAGCTTCCGTTCCTAAGGTCATTCTTTTGTTTCCCCCCATTTTCAATTTTGCTATCAAATTCTTTAGGATGGTTAACTCGAAACTTGATAGTTATTTGAACACGATGTGTTAATCATTGACAACACAAAAACAAGAGAAAATAATCCCTTCTTTTATTTAGTTCTGGTATCGATGCATTAACCAGTTGAACACATGGATTGTTTTCTTTTCTTCGATCTTAGGGTGTAGCTTACAATTACTTAATAAATTTGAGTTTTTTTTTGACAGAATTTGAAGCCGAGTAATGTCGATTTAGCGAAAGCGTTGGAGCTTCTGTCAAGTAAAGATGTTAGAAGGTGTGGGCGACCTAAAAGCAAGCCCAAGGTTGAGGAAGCTGTTGAAATATTTTAGGCTTATCAAAATAGGGGATTCATGTGCTGCTTTTCGCTTATTTATTCATTTTTGTTACGAGGCAAGATTTTTAATAGGAATTGTAACTTTATTTTAAATTTATCTTTTCCTTGGGGCTTATTCCCCTTTATTTATTTTCTATTCGGTCTGTATTCATTCATGTGAAAGTCATTTTTTATTATTAATTTCTCTCAGGAATAGCTTTTAAATTACTCAAAGTTTTTTACACTAGAAAAAAAACTTCTGATTGTCAACAATCAATTAAAACGTATTTAAACCCACTTGAAATAATAAAAGGTTAAAATAACATTTTAGTTCTTATTTTTTGAAGTCTGTTCAATTTTAATCTCTATATTTTCGATGATTTAATTTTAATCACTATATATTCAATAAATCTTGAATTAATATTTTCAAAGGTGTTCATAGAAAATTCAATTTTGTTTATGTTTTTTTTCAAGAAAAAGTTGCGGATTTACAAACATGGTTAGCCCCTTCCATCTTTGCTTGTCTAATATATAATCATGAAATGAAATTATAAAATAATGATACAAAAACAGAAAGAGAATTTGTACATCATTGAAGCAAATGATGATCAAAAGAAAAATATATCCCAATTGTATATACATAAATTGCCCGCCCTTGGTAAAAAAAAAGGGCTTTCCCTTCAGCATCATACCTACTTCCAATAAAGCAAGACTTCACTCTCCACATTTGATCATCGTCTAAAGTTAAGCTCTAAAACACATTTGATGCAATTAAGTTCATCTCGGGCTATCAAATATGTTATGAATGATAATTAACATGTGTGGTCTAATAACATTTCAAAAAATAGTAAAATAAAATGCTTCTATCCCTTGTGTTTATTTTTTCCACCAACCAAAAATTAGCTGATGGATTTCTCGAGCCTTTGTATGATTGCGGAGATGAAGCCATTGCTCCCTGCAATAGATTTAATATGAACTAGTGTATATAAGAGTGCTTGAAAATGATTTTGACATCGTCTAATGAACTTATGCTTGAATGTATTTATTCATCAAAATCATTATGTTTGAAAGGACACAAAACGAGAAATCTTTCTATACTACGGGAGTGAGGAAAATTTTCCATATTCCCTCCATTTATTGTGTGTCACATTATGAAGATATTCCTGTAGTACTAAAATTTTCTTGACACAAAATGGACTAATGTTTTTTCAAAGAATACTTCAAAAGTAATTTTAAGAGTTCAAAACTTAATGCCAGTGTAGTTTGTTGTTAGAACACTTTTTAGAGCTTTACTTTTGTTAAAAACACCCATTTCTAAAAGGGGAAAATAAGGTTAAAAGTAGTTTTCTTGAATCAAAAGTAGAAATTATTCTCATGAAAGTAAATGATAATACAATGTTAAACTTACCAATTGAAGAGAAACTTGACTGTTGTTGTGAGAAGGACGTGTCTCCCATCAGTGTTGGGTGCATTATTTCTTCTGTAATAATTCTTAACCTATAAACTCTGGAAGGATGACCTTCCCAAGATCCGACCTATCTTTAAGTCTTAACTCGACGCATTTAAGCGACAACTTAGCAAAAGACAAAGCTTCTTCAACAGGCCAATTGGGGATGATTGGATTGAGAATATTTTTGAACGTTCCCTTCTAGCTCTTTAGACTTGTGAGTCAATCCCATTGGCGGCCTTGAAGTTATTAGTTGGAGAAACATGATACCTAGTGAGTATATGTCGGATTTCACATCGAGTGTACCGGTTTGCTAATACTCTGGATCAATGTAACAAAATGTTCTAGTAGTTGATGTCATTTGATATTGTGTTATGCTATCAGTAATCGACAGCGGTACAAGCCTGGCCAAGACAACATAACTGATCTTACGGACAAAGTTACAATCGAGCAAAATGTTAGTTGGTTTCACATCATGATGCACAAGAGGCTTTGGCTTTGTTTGGTGCAAGGAAAACAATGTTGTTCCAGTTTCGGCTGCAATTTTGAACCTAAGTTGCCATGAAAGCGGAGGCGTGTTTCCTCATCGCAGAAATCAGTCTTCTAAGCTCCCATTAGCCATGAACTCACCAGACGGCCGTACTCGGGGCAAGCTCCAAGGAGGAGAACCATGTTTAGATGACGTATACAACTGAGTACTTCTATCTGAATGGAATGATTATCTTTCAAATCGGTTGATAAAGTTCCAGGCTTTAATTTTCCAAAAAATGTACAATTCTATACATTTTAAGATTGACCTATACATTAAAAATTGTTAGCTGAGAGTTATGTTTGGTAATACACCTCTTGCTTAAACTGAGATCGTCCTTCAATCGCATTCGGATGTAAAACCTTAATGGCAATAGGATTATGATTCTTAAAACACCAATTGACCCAAAAGCTTAAGGTAGTGGGTAAAGGCGAATTTAATTATATCATCTAACACTCTCCCTCCTATGCGAGCTTGAAATATGAAGAAGAGCCAAGTAAATGGAAATGAATATTAAATGGGAAGGAAACAACGTTATAGGGGCTTGAACACAAAATATCTTGAACCAACATGCTCTGATACCATATTAAATCACCAATTTGTAAACAGGACCATATCCTCCTTCTCTGATTTCGAAAAGAACTCTGTTGCCGTGTCAATCTCCTCGATTGTTTACTTTCTATACCTTGTATTATCAGTTTGTGCTGATGTATCAAATGCCTTTTTCTTCTCTTAAGCTTTTATGAGTGCTTTCATTTCAGCCTTCCTTTTTTTTTTTCTGTGCGTCTAATTTTGCAATTCTTTTAGCTACTTCAGCCGCTTCAATGGCTGCTTTCGACTTCATCTTCTATTGTTCAGCTAGTGCCAATGCAACTTCCCCCGCCAATCTCGCCTCTTCTAATCTTTGTTCTTCTTCTAATTTCCAGCATTGTAGCTCAACGACCTGCATCACAAACAATAAATATGATTGCTGCAACAATTGAAAGTTAGTCATGATGTACGTTAATCAATCGACTTCTCTTACCTTTTGTTTTGCTGTAAGAGCTTCCTTACAAGTTGTGTACATTTCCATGGTTTGCTTGAGTTCTAGCTTCAGCCTCCACATCTCAGCCTCGACGTCTTCTTGGGCATATTGTATAAAAGTTAGAGACAATAAACAAAGCTTTATGGTTATTGTATATAAACTTAAGCATGTATATGAGATGTACAAGTGGATCATGTCTTAAGTGATAACCTAAAAAGGTGTGCAGTATAAGGATTAAGAAGAGATACTTATACTAGTGACACTACAGATACGACCCGCTTTGTAGAGGTTTACAAGTGTTGTGAACTACTACAGATGGTAGATCCTGGCCATTCATGTGGAGACATGTGAGCGGGGGTGTCCTATACAAAGAGTTTGTATAAGACCAGACCACGAGATGACTAGTCTCTTTATATAATGTCGTTGATACTTGAGACTTACATCTCACCTAAAAAACCATAGGTGACATGACCTTAATCCTGAATGTTTTGGAAACTCCTACCTTTGAGGGTAGTCCTTTGATTAGTATGGGTGAGAGCGGCCAGATTGCCAACTCAACAAGCCTACCTTTTTGGGGATTTTTCTGATTTAGGAGTTGGAAACTCAGTTACACAAGATGAAATTCACTCTTTCCCCGGGACAGGGGTAAGTAGATAGATTGCTCTCTTAAAGGCTGATTCTGGATTTTGAACATAGTGGCCATAACTTCTCTTTGGAAGAGATGACTCAGTCATAGTAGAACTATGACTTATGTTCATTAGAGGGATTAGTGGTGCTTAAAGAGTTAGATGTAACTACAGGGGCATAACGATAAATTGGCTCAGCTGTACTTACAAACGATCTATAAAGGGTTATCGCACTGTTGGTTGATATGGACACAAAATATATATGTAGTGAGAAGAGTGTAGCTGTGGGTCTTTAGTGAAGTGCCTGGCAGTTAATGGATGGTGAATCTTGTGACTAAAGAGTTTAGTAAGTTATTCACATACCATTGGAACTTCAAGCTACAGGTCCATAAGGTCCCCTTGGTAGCTCAATGGATTCAAGTTGAGAATCAGTTCTTGGTGTTGATTTGAAATGTTCAAGTTGACAAGAGGAAATTTGATTATATATGATATAATCGGTGTGATGTATGAGATACATCAAGTGGAGGATTAATGTAAATATGATTTACATTAAGTACCATGAAATAGAAAAAGAGCTATGGTTTATATGTTTCATGAGATTCTCACACTTTTGGATTCTCACACTGAGAATACCAAGGTAACCATTGTGGTGGTGTCCTGACTCAATTCAACTAAGTTCGAGGTTTTGAAGGCCGTTCATCGTGTGTTCGCGGTGTTCGTGTTGTGGTTGCTGTTGATCATGCTGTGTTATGGTCGTTGTGTTTGAGGGTTCGAGTATTGCTGTCTTGGAGACTGAACGAGCGTTCTTGATCGAGGGAGTTCGAAGAATGAGTATTCAAAGGTATGTGTACTGTATCCCTTGATCTCATCGGTAAGCATGTTGTAGTTTCGTATTGTGCATGACCTATAAGTTTCGTTTCTTGACTGTAATTGTTTATGTTTAATTTTGAATGGAATTTGGAACAATCATTCTGCTGCTCATAGAAATCCTCATGCCTGATTTCCTTCAATTGGTATCTGAGCCAAGTTTTTCTGATATTCCAAATTTCATCTCTGATTTAAACTTCTTTTACAGTTGTGGTTGGTTTTCTGCATTGCGTTTAAGTGATAAATGCGTTTATGGATGGATGTTGATGAACTTTTATGGGTTAATTGGCTCTGCTTAAAGCTTTCTTTTGATTACAAAGTGTTAATTTGTCAGGGCCCCTGTGTTTTTTGGGCATAATTAACAAGCAATCGAGCCTGTAATTCAAAGTGTTTGACTTGGTTGAGTCGTTCGTGATGAAGTTTTGAAGCAAGGAGATGCGGTTCTCAGCGGGGAAGAAAACCAAAAGTTGGTCGTATCGTGTAGCCTATGGTAAACAATCGTTGAGATTTGGCTAAACAATCATGTAAATTTTTCTACGCGATCGTGTAGTATTTACTAAATGATCGTTTAGTTAATGCTAAATGATGGGGTAAAGTATTTGCTCTATCGCGTAGTGTTGGTTTCCCGATCACGTGGACGCTGGAGGTAAACAATCAAGTGGGAGCATTTGATGCTCATCGTTTAATAAAAGGCACACGCACTAAACGATCGTGTAGTTAGCATGCCTCATCGCATAGTTATTGACTACATGATCATGCGATATACGATACTTTGGTGCTCGCTTAGCGATCGTTTAGACAATTGTGCTTCACTGCATCGTTGTCATTTAGACGATCATTTAAGGTTTGCATTATGCGTTGTGTGCTGCACGATCGCGTACCTCATGCTTCATTGTATAGTAAAGGTACACGATCGTTGCTAAACGATCCTTTAGCTCTGGAAGCATAGGTAAACGATTGAGTAAAGCATTTACTCTTTTGTGTAGGCGATCATAAGGAAGTTAGTACATGATCAGTGGAGACACGGACTTCGACCAGACAGTTCAAGACCCGGTTCGCCTGTTTGAACCGGTTACTCTTTGCTATTTGTAATAATTAGCTTTATTTTTGAGGATTTGAGGCAAATTATCCTGGTTCATCAACTTTTGTTTTATATACATGAGATGTATGTGGTTTATATGGCATAGTGTATGACATATAGATTTAAAACCCACCTTAGGTTGTACAATTATTCATGCATCATGTATTATAAGTGTTATAATATGACATGATGAAATTACAAGATAGCATGTGCATGCATCATGAAATGTAAGATTTATGTTTATGCATGCTGTAAGCATATTCATGCATCATCTTTATATTATTAGCGTTATAGTATAAGGGTGAATGGAAGCATGTGTGCTTGGTTCATTGCTTATTTGTATAAGAGTTATATAAAAGTATAAATGAACGAATAATGCATGGAGCATGACACTTAGGCTAATTTATAAGCGTTATGAATGCCTTGTATATGTTTGCTTCACATTGTAGTTTATTTTGGTTGTTTCTGTTATAAGCGTTATAATGGAATTAGAAATAAAATCGATAAGAAAGAGTTGCATGCGGACTTAGGTAAACTCATATTTAAAAGGGTTTTAAAATTGGATTGAGATAGACCTAAGTTCAAAGTTCTAATGGGATTTGCAACCTAAGTTTAATCTTTTAAATTGATTGGCATAAAAGATTAAAATTGTATTAAATCTATCTATAAGGGACTTTTTGTCTAAGACGGGTTCTGTCTAGGTTGGGGTACTTAAGCTGGCAGAAACGGAATACCCCTACTTGGGAACCTACCTGGAAAGGTGAATTAGATAGATTTTCTACAAGCATGCGACAATTGGTCAAAGACTCCGTTAAAGCGTTTAATGGATGATGATCAAAAGTTGTTTCAACTATCCAAGATAAATGTTACTCTTGGGCAAACCTAAAAAGTCACTTAGTTAAACTTCTTAGCCGTGATTTTTCTAAGTAAACTAAACCATAGGTTATAAAATATTCAGTGAGAGGAAGAGATATATATGATATGTCAATGATTCCACTCACGTTTCTCCCTGAATGTTCACGCCATGAGATTCATGCTTGGCCTCATGGTGCCCTGAGAGCATCCCCCTTCAGATGGTGTTTACATGAGTCAATATCAAGGTGGACAGAGAGAGTGTTTATAGTAAATGGATGAAGAGTGTGTGTCAACCCGTCCTGCGGTCTCCTTAATTGGTTTGCACCGTGAGATCATTCTTGCACTCCCTCGTGGCGCTCTGGAAGCGTCCCCCTTCGGATGGGTTTCGTGCAGTTGGTCAATATGAATGTGAACTCTAGAAATAGATAGGGTCACTTTAAGTTTTTCCCTAATCGGATTTTTTCCCTTTGGATTGGCTGTTTGCGGCGGAACTCTAAGGCATAAAATGATGGGTCACACTTATAAGAAATTGTGAAGTAAGTTAATGATTTCTTGACCAAATCAATGGCTGGTTGAGAATGTCTCAATTCGGAGGAGGGATAAATTGACCACCCTTCGGTGACTTTTGTCCTAAACCTTTGAAGCGTCATTGCGAAACTAGATGTCACACGGGGTTCATGTTAGTTTTTCTAAATTGTATTGGATGTTGTATGTTTTTTCAATGAGTATTTGCTTAAAACCTAACGTAGGTCAATATGTTTTTGTTTTTAGCGACATGTTTGATTTTTGATTAAATGCCTCTAGTTTGATCGATTTTATACAGTGGAAAGAGTCTTGTAAAACATATTTCATAGTAAACGACCTCGAGTTTGTCATGGTTGAAGAGTGTTCTCAAGTCCCGACCCTTGATGCACCGCGAAATATTCATAATGCGTATGAGGTGTGGATGAAAGCTAATTCATTGGCCCAACTTCACATTTTGGCTAGTATACTTGATGCTTTGGCCAAAAGGGTTGGGAACATGGTCATTGCATGTGAGATCATGGACTCGTTGCAAGAATTGTTTGAATGTCAGTTCTTACTTTTCGAGCACAGAGGGATGGATGACAAAGACACCAATAGTGTCAGTTCCCAAGTTAACCTCTAGGAAGTGAAAGCAAGTATTGCTGACTCTGTTAAAGTTCATCGACGAGAAGTGTTCTCTGAAGTGGAACTTGGAGCTTATTTAGGTTATGATACTGATCCCACTACTCTCCAAAAGAGGAGGAAGTCTAAAGATAGTAAATATGATTTATTGATCTTGGAGATGTGTTTGGTAGAGAATGATGATTCTGCTTGGATCCTTGATTCGGGTGTTACTAACCACGTCAGTTCCTCTTACCAATGATTTAGTTCCTGGCAAAAGTTGCCACAATGAGAGATGAATCTTCGAGTCGGTACTGGTGAGGTTGTTTCAGCTGTTGCTGTAGGTAGGCTGAAATTATTTTTGGACAAGAAACTTTATCTATTACTGGATTATGTTTTAGTAGTTCCTCATATCAAGAGGAACTTAATCTCGGTTTCTTGTCTCATTGAACAAGGTTATACCGTTTCCTTTTTTTTTAGAGTAAAGTTTTTATTTTCAAGAATGGTATGGAGATTGGTTTTGGTTCAATGGAATGTAACTTATATGTACTAAGGCCGTTAGTCATAAAAGCCTTGTTTAATACTGACATGTTCAGTACGACGACAACAACTAAAAGGCCAAAGATTTCTCCTAAGGAAAATGCCCATCTTTGGCATCTAAGGCTAGGTCATATCGACCTTAATAGAATTGAGCAGTTGGTGAAATGTGGACTTCTAAAGATTTTAGAAGAAAACTCCTTGCCGATGTGTGAATCATGCCTCGAAGGCAAGATGACCAAATGACCTTTTACTGGAAAAGGTTATAGAGCCAAGGAAGCTGATGCATTGTGAATGTGATGAAATAATGGTGTATAATTGCGATGATGGTCTATGCATTGCACATGCAAGTTTTCCTAGTAAAACCCAAGTATAAATCTTACTAGGTTTCCTGGTAAGTCCAAGGTCGAACACAGGGACTACTAAGTTACTATGCGACAGTAAATTTTTGATTCCTTTGCGGTGACAAAAACAAATAAGTGGTTGATGTATTGTGTAAGTATATTTCCTATGCGACGGAATTGAGTAAAAAGTTGATGAAATCGAGAATACAATGAGTATGCGATGAACGGGTTGAGAAGGGATTTAGCTAACACTTCCTAAGCTTCCGTCAAAGTTATGCGATCATGCTACACACACACAACAACATGCTATCTCTCAATGCAAATGTCATAGTTCCTATTTCTAGGACGCATGCGATGTATACGATAATGTCGATAGGACTTACGTTTAAGCATCTATTCTTGTCTATGCGATGATGAATGATACACACATACACAAGGTGACTGCATACTATAATATCCTATTTCTAGGGTGCATGCGATGCATAATAGCAAACAGAACTTATGTCTAAGTTTCTAACTCTTGCTTATGCGGTTCTAATCTGACTCTTTCAAGCCTAGATTCTAACCCGACTTTCTCAAGTTTAGGTTCTTTCTTTAGACTACTCTCTCAAGTATCTCTAAAGGGTAGTTGACGCATACATAAGATAAGATGATCGCATAAAGTGAAGATCTTAGGTCATGCTAGCTAAGTACTTCTCAACCCATTCGGAAATTTAGCTACTCATACGAAATGTGAAGAGGTTGAACAGATGTTGAGATGAGAGTTCCATTTTATAGATAAAGTCAGAATACAAAACAACAATGGAAAGTAGGGATAAGAAGCTCGATAGCAATGTCTTGCTTCCCGAGGCTTTTACATTGTCTTTATGCGGCCACCTGTTTGAGCAAATTCTCGCGAGTGCATACGATTGCATGGCTTTGCGGTCGCAATCTTTTAATGCGCGCGGTCGCCAAATTCCTTGGATTGTAATTTGCTGCGCCAACGCATTTTCCTACACAAAATGAGTAAATTAGCTGCTTTTATGCGATGGGCACATGCGATCGTAATATTCTTAGTTTAACTCTTTTGGACATGATTTTGTATATTTTTATCGTTGCATACTCACATTTTTTTACATCTTTGTGCTATAATAACGTGCATTTCTGTCCGTTATCACACCTCCAAATTTAAAACAATGCTTGTCCTCAAGCATAAACTAAAGATTTTCTTTAGAGAGTCAGCCGCCTTTTCCTTACCTAGATTTCTCAATGTGCCTTATTCAAATTCTATGAACCAAAATCCTCTTAATTTCTATCCTGGTCTCTTCTTAAAATATTTCTAAAACTTAGGGACCGCAAGTTTAATCTTAAAAAAAGCTTTACTTGTTTCCAGTACATCGCATGATTTATTTCAAAACTTTTTCCAACCGGTGTGTTTCCATATGATTTTTATCCTTGTGTAGTTTAGATATTTTTTGTGACCTTGCGCTGATCCAAGTGCCTTGCCTTCATTTTGGCTTTCCCCCAAGGGTGTCATGCAGACATCCAACTACGAGCAAGACGCTCTTTTTCAGTCTAAACTTATGCCCCTTTGGCAGCGGAGTTATGATCACTTGATTTATGTGTTGATCACGATTCCTATATTTGTTTTGGCTTGCCCCCACGGGTGTCATGCGAACATCCAACTACGAGTAGGATCCGATCTCAACGTTGTGATTTTTTTTTGTTGTTGAATGTCTAAAATGTAGCAAGGTTGAAAATAAATACCGGCACCTCCAAATTTAAATGTAACAATGTCCTCAGTGCTGATAGACTAAAATAATTCATGCAATGCTCTTAGAAAGTTTTGTAAAACTTATTTTGAAAGAAAACTGGTGGACCACTAACTTCTAGAAATATTTCATGAATTGACTGTCCTGAAATTAAGTTGATTCTAGTACATATGATGAGAAATAGAGGCATGCGTTTCATCATTGAAATCATAATTGGTACGGAAAAAATGCGGTGACTGACTAAAGTAATCAACATTTAATGATTGTGCCAACTAAAGAGGATGCGATGATAAAATGATCACTGTTAAAAATGAGATGCGATAATGCAAAATTTGGAATAAACAAAGTCAAAGAAAGATACAACTCCCAAATTTTCTCTGTTGCCCACATCATCTGTGATCGCATCCTTCTTTACGACGAGCTGATTTCTTCGATTGCGATGGGCTAAACGAACTGGTCGCGTATTTCGGTTATCCTGTAGCTCCACCGCAATCGTTTACCACGATCGTTGCTAAACAAAATTCGAGAAGGTAAAAAATATATAAAAGACAGAGTTGATAATATTTTTTTTTGAAGTAGTGGTGTAAAAAGGATATAAAAAGGTAGAGTGAGTTCATGAAATAAAGATATAAAAAGGATACTCTAAAAAATGCGTCCCTGATGAGTTTTTGTCGCCTATCAACGCAGGGACCGCTTATTCCTTTTTCAATCTGGACTCTTTACGTCCATGGAGGTTTTCTCTTCTTTTCTCGATCTTCTGGATTGTCTCAATCCGAAGCTTTTTCCTATTAATGTTTATCACGATTTCTCCCTTGTGCACATCAATTTGAGCGTGACCGGTCGATAGAAATGGTCATCCCAATATGATGGGCGTATCTTCATCCGCTTTGTGATCCAGAATGATGATGTCTTCCGGTAAAATGAATTTGTCAATTGAGACCAAGACATTTTTCAACTCTCCCTCAGGGTGTACTCGGGATCTGTCTACAAGCTGGAGAGTTTTCGTCGTGGGCGTTAGTTTTCCCATATTCAATTGTTTGAAAATTGAGAGTGGCATTAAATTTATACTCGCTCCAAGATCGCATAGTCCCTGACCGATGTAGACCCCTTCAATTGAGCAGGGTATCGTGAAGCTTCCTAGGTCACACATCTTTGGTGGTATTACAGTGTTTGCCCTTTGCGTTACTGCCACTGTGGCGATCTTTTCCTCATCATCCTATTTCTTTTTCAATCTTTGCGGGAATGGTGGTAGTTGTACTTCTTCTGTTTCGTGTTCTAGAGGCTTGAAGATGGGCGCAACTTCTGGGTTCATCTTCTCGTGCTCTTCTGATTCATATGTCAATGGGTTCTTGGGTTTTGTTGCATTTGGGTTGGTCCTGGTGGGCTCTTTCCCTTCTTTCGCTGTCGTTTTTCCACTTAGCAAGGAGACTACTAGGCATTGTTCCTTCATGCATTCCTCGAGTTGTGAGGGAGCTCAGTTGAGCTCGACAACGTCCATTGCGGTCTATTTTTCAGCTCGCTCGCAATCTGTCCTATATGGATTTCAAGATTGCGGATTGAAGTCCCCTGATTCTGAAGCACCGTCTCGTTCTTTTCTATGTACTGCTTTAATAGGCTCTCAAGGGAAGAAGATGGCGGCAGTTGTGAGCTGCTGGCTTGATTTTGTGCTTGACAGTTCATTCGCAGGAAAAATTCTGGCGGCCCTTTCTTTTGCGCCATAGGTTGATAACTCTGTTGTTGATTTTTCCACGCAAAATTGGGGTGGTTTCTCCACTCGGGGTTGTAGGTATCAGAGAACGGGTTGTTCTTTATGAAGCATACTGACTGCAGGTTCCTTGGGCATTCTTCAATTGGATGTGCTTCTCTACAAGTGGCAGAACTTGTGTTCGCTTGAACGATTGCGTTGACCTGCCCTTTATGCGTTCCTGGGCTATTAATTGCGATGCCCTATATCAGATTCATCATCGCATTCATTTGACTTTGTAGGGATGCGATGGCCACATTATTTACGTCACCTTAAGTCGTTGATCGCTTTCCCTCCAGTCTTTGTGATTCTTCGAAATGAAATCAAGAATATTTTTAGCCTCATCATACATTTTGTCAAGTAGAACTCCAGCTGCTACCGCATTGGCAGCCATCTGCGATGCAGGGTTCAAACCGTGATAAAAAATTTCCATTTGGAGATAGTTGGGTAAGCCATTGTGGGGACAATCTCGCATCAGTCTCTTAAACCTCGCCTAGGCATCGCTGAATGATTTGTCAATATCTTGTTCAAAATTTGTAATCAACTTCCTCCTTCTTTCGTTCTCGATCGGGGGAAGTATTTCTTCATGAACTTCTCTACTACTTGTTCCCAAGATGTTATCTCCTCTAGTTTGAGAGAATAAACCCATTTCCTTACTTGGTCGCACAGCGAAAATGGGAACAATGTTAGTCGAACTTCCTCAGCTGAGATGTTTGGGAACACAAAAGTATTGCAGATTTCAATGAAACTCTAGAGATAGGCGTGCGGATTCTCGCCACGCCTTACACCAAACTGTCCGGCCGTCTGAATCATTTGCAGCATAACTGGCTTCATCTCGAACCTCGATCCGTCCAGGGCGGGCCTCATTATTCCTGGGGAGAAATCATAGAGGTTAGGTGACGCATAGTCCCGAATGGGTCTATTGCGGTTGTTCGCCAAGAGAATGGGGTTTTCCATGATGTTATTTGCGTTTACTACTTTGTCTTCCAGTTGTTCCGCCATGTTGGGATTTCTCTCTGTTTGTCGGTGGTTGATTCTTCGTTTTCTTCGGAAAGTTCTTTCAATCTCTGGGTTGTAGTTGGCTCAGAAGCTTGTCCTTTGCTCATACGACACTCTTTTTCTTCCCTTACCAAAGGAGAAGCAGTGCACAGAGGTTGAAAGCTGCAAAGAAAATAAAAAAGTTACTGTTAGCACAATATGTACTGCCGTTGTCCCCGGAAACGGCGCCAAAAAATTGATGCATTGAAAATGGAGTAAATAAATATGTGTTCATAGTTCATTCTCCATGCGTCGGTGGACGTGCGCTAGACTAAGGAATATGCAATATGCGTCTAAGAACCTATGCGATGACCATGCGTTCCTGCCATAAGTTTTCTTGCTCTCTCGCCAAGTATAACGAGATCGCAAGTTTCTCGAGTGATCCGAGGTCGAACTCAGGGACTTATAGCTAAATGTTATGCGGTGATGTGTTTGCGGCGAAGAAATAAAAGAATGATGAGGGTTATGAGCTATGAACTACTTCTATTCCTAACTAAAAGATTAAGCGGTGGAAGTATGACTGAGATGTAGAGAACGACACTTGTTAACGCGTAGTAAAATGCACAGAAAAATAGATAAAATAGTGAGGATGCCTTCACTGCAACACTAAGCTTGACCGTTAGGGTAACCCTAGCCAACGCAAGCTATTCGAGTATGCTATACACACTTGACGAAGACGCATGCGAATGCGATAGCGTCGGGAGGACTTATGTCTAAGTCTCTATTCTTGCTCACGTGCTCCCACACATAAAAAAGATGATCACATACCATCATATCCTACTTCTGGACGCATGCGATGTGACCACATACTTTCATATCCTATCTATAGGGTGCATATATTGTGTAATAGCAAATAGAATTTATTCCTAAGCTTCTATTCTTGCTTATGCATTCCACTCTGACTCTCTCAAGCCTAGATTTGGTTTTTAGACTACTCTCTCAAGTATGCCTAAATGATGAATGATGCGCTCATAAGACAAGATAATCACATAAGGCATGGTTGACATAAGATTATTCCTATCTCTAGGAACACTGCTTACTTTGCTTAATACGTTCAACTACTTACCCTCTCGGGCAGTTAGTTGCTGCTGATTCTGCTCATAGACAAGCGTTGCTACAGCCTCACATTAAGCAAAGAGGATTTTCTCACAACACCCACGCAACGCACATCTCTCAGTGGTTTGCTACATACTTCATATGTCTATGCCGCATGATTAAGTATGCGATACTCTAGCAATCTTACTTAGTCATTGCAATGAAAATAAAGGATGATAAGAAGAAATAAATGAAGATGGAATCGAAGGAAATAGAGAAATGCATTGATCACAAAATGTATTAATCTCTTAAGCCACAATGTAATACAATATAGAGATAGAAGAGATATGGAGGGCCAGACGGGCAATGTCTTGCTTCCATCAGATGTGTGTCAAGGCTGCTGGTGGTGCCATGGATGGGCGACGAAGTAGTCTCTCTCAAGATCTATCTCCGGTGGAGCTCTAGTTGTCACTCGGAATGGTTGGAAGGATGAAGAACTCTCCAGAATATCTTCTCACGCTTTCGTCTGGATCACAAGGATCTGCCTTAAGGCAGAAGGTCGGATGATTGCAAGTTGTGCTCTAAAGCTTCTATTTATAGAGCTCGATCGCCGACAACATTAATGGTCCTTCTCTGAAATTCTGCAGCTAACGACATGATGAACCTGCTTTGAATCTCTGCTACTAACGGCGTGGTAGGTGAAATGTCAACATCGCCTTTTGATACTCCCGAGGTATGCGTTTATGCTTGGTTTCCGAAGTACCAACGCATTCCACCACCTTTGCATTCATCTCTCTATTATGATTATTACTCTGTAGCCACAATGTTTATACGATGGACGCAGACGATTAATGGTCGTAACATCCATGCGTCGAATGTACGCGATTTCCTCTGTGATAGCGAGATTCACCGCATGCGATCGATTCCTGCGTTAGCTACAAAAATAGACAATTGGATGTAAAATAACGCATAATAGTGGGTTAGCCGAGATTTTCATTCCTGGTTGACGCAAGCTCACTTTCTCATGGATTCTTAGTATAATCGCCACATATTCTTCTTAACAACCTTCATAATTCTAAATAATAGGCCTATAATAACATACATTTCTGCCCGTCATCACACACCCAAACTTAGAATCATGCTTGTCCTCAAGCATGCTTTATACTTAGGAAATTTATAATTCACCCTCTGGCTTTCCTTTATGATGACTACCCTCTCAGAATATAATTTACTCATACCTCTAACCTTGGCAGCAATGCTCTCCTCAACTTCGGCTACCTCTTCAACGAGTTCTTTTCTAAGTTTAAATCAGGCAAGTCTCTGCTAAAAAACTTTTTACTCAAGCCTCACAACTTTGCTTTTAGCTTTTAACAATGCATTCGTTTAAAACAATTCAAGCTCTGCAATTTATTATTAGCATGCGGCGTTGAACCTGATTACGCTCTTCGTTTTGGCTTTCCCCCACAGATGTCATGCAGACAGCCAACCTCGATTGCATGCCATATTCAACTTAACTCTTGCCTTGGCTTAATTTGGGCTTGCACCAGACAGAGGAGTGTTCTTATGGGTTGATCATGGCCACTTACTTTCATTTTGGCTTACCTGCACGGGTGTCATGCGAAGTATCCAACTACGGGTAAGTGCCTTTCACAACTTAACTCTTATCAGTTTGAGTTTCCCTTTTGCACTGACAGCGGAGTTTTTGTTCCCAAACATTTATTTATTTATTTAGCATCGCAATGTGATAGACGCATTTTTCCGGGACCACTGCCACCCCCAAACTTAGAGAGCTGCAGCACTCTAGCTAAAAAGCTAAAGACAAATTCATCAAGAATGCGATAACAAATGTTTGAGTAGAGGTTTACACATAATAAAACTTAGACTGTCAAACCTTGAAGAAGCTATCAAAAGTAAGGTGAGCCTTGCAATGTTTAGTTAGCGGAGGTAGGAGGCTAAATTATCAATGCAAAGGTAGGCAAGCGAACAAAAGAGAATTTGAAAAGGATAATGCATAAAAGATACAAGAAAAGAACCTTTGAGTAGAATAACACTTGCGACCATGCCTTAGAATTCATGCGGTCAAAGCCATGTGTTGAATGATGGAGAGGATTCTTCCGAGTTAACTGCCCACCGAGGAGAATTATTGTCGCACCTACAAGGAGCGAACATACCACATCCAAGAAAGCAGCTGCATATCCAGAATAAAAATAATTAAAATAAACTAAACTAAAAAAGCAAGGTAAAGATAGAGTAGAAGACGTCATTGGAGAAATTAAAGTGAAGCCACCGCGAGGAGTCTTCCATGCAGAAGATTGATCTCAACTGTTTAGGTCAAGAGGCTCGCCCTGACCATTGGAACTTCCGGTAATTGTTGGACACATGTTGGTCGACACACATTTATACTGCCTTCAGCCCATGCAACTGATTGCCTTTCTATCTTGGGGTCAATACTGGCTTTCGGCGCATCGCCTACACTTCAAATATTGTTTGCAACTTGATCGCACAAGGTACAATACTCCCAAGGTAAAAAGGTTGCCTGCAAAAACACAAAACTCAACAAACTGTTAGCTGCCAAGTCCCCGAAAATGGCGCCAAAAACTTGATGCATTGTGAATGTCATGAAATAATGGTGTATAATTGCGATGATGGTCTATGCGTTGCACATGCAAGTTTTCCTAGTAAAACCCAAGTATAAATCTTACTAGGTTTCCTGGTAAGTCCAGGGTCGAACACAGGGACTACTAAGTTACTATGCGACAATAAATTGTTTATTCCTTTGCGATGACAAAAACAAATAAGTGGTTGATGTATTGTGTAAGTATATTTCCTATGTGGCGGAATTGAGTAAAGAGTTGATGAAATCGATAATACAACGAGTATGTGATGAATGGGTTGAGAAGGGATTTAGCTAACACTTCCTAAGATTGCGTTCAAGTTATACGATCATGCTATACACACACAACAACATGCCATCTCTCAATGCAAATGCCATAGTTCCTATTTCGAGGACGTATGCGATGTATACGATAATGTCGATAGGACTTATGTCTAAGCCTCTATTCTTGTCTAGGCGATGATGAATGATACACACATACACAAGGTGACCACATACTATCATATCTTATTTCTAGGGTGCATGCGATGCATAATAGCAAACAGAACTTATGTCTAAGTTTCTATCTGTTGCTTATGCGGTTCTAATCTGACTCTCTCAAGCCTAGATTCTAACCTGACTTTCTCAAGTTTAGGTTCTTTCTTTAAACTACTCTCTCAAGTATCTCTAAAGGGTAGTTGACGCATACATAAGACAAGATGATCGCATAAAGTGAAGAATTTAGGTCATGCTAGCTAAGTACTTCTCAACCCATTTGGAAATTTAGCTACTCATGCGAAATGTGAAGAGATTGAACAAATGTTAAGATGAGAATTCCATTTTATAAATAAAGTTAGAATACAAAACAACAATGGAAAGTAGGGATAAGAAGCCCGGTATCAATGTCTTGCTTCTTGACGCTTTTACACTATCTTTTTACTCCACTCTGTCCAGAAGAATATCCTTGTTTTCGTAAGTGTCGACCCTTTCTCTGTTTATAGCGCCTCCTAGCAGTCTTTCGAGCTATCCAGGAGTGATCTTTCGGCGTCTTTTTCTTCTTGCTCGCCTCCGCCTTTAAGTATATGAACAACTACAGACTAATGACTAACTAATTGTATATTCTATCTATATATATGGCGAACTGTGTCAAATTCCCACTCCTTTAATGATGGTGGCCTTCGATATTTATAGAGCTCAAGGTGAAGAAGCTTTTCTCTCAAATGATTGCAATGATGGGTGGTCATTAAATCTTCTGTCTGATACGCCGATTAATGGTCAACGATAAGTTGAATGTACTTGCTACAGTGTGTTGTTAACGGCTTGTCAACTAAATTCGGATTCGACCGTCATCAACTTTCCGTCCCATCATGATTTATTATGCTTTCACCTTGATATGCCATCTTTATGCGGCCACCTACTTGAGCAAATTCTCGCGAGCGTATATGATCACATGGCTTTGTGGTCGCAATCTTTTAATGCGCGCGGTCGCCGAATTCCTTGGATCACAATTTACTTTGCTCCAACACATTTTTCCTGCGCAAAATGAGTAAATTAGCTACTTTTATGCGATGGGTGCATGCAATCGCAATATTCTTAGTTTAACGCTTTTGGACATGATTTTGTATATTTTTATCGTCGCATACCTACATTGTTTTACATCTTTGTGCTGTAATAACGTGCATTTCTGCCCGTTATCAGAAGCCTTGGGGCTTGTACATTCAGACTTCTGTGGTCTAGTGAGTGTTCAGGCTCGAGGTTGTATGAATATTTCATCTCTTTTATAGATGATTATTTAAGGTATAAATATCTCTACCTAATGCAACAGAAGTCTGTAGCCCTTGACAAGTTCAAGGAGTATAAGGCTGAAGTTGAAAACTTGTTGGGTAAGAAGATAAAAACACTACAATCTGATCGTGGTAAAGAGTACATGGACCTCAAATTCTAGAACTATATAATAGAACATGAAATTACGTCCCAACTCTCGACCCCAGGTACACCTCAGTAGAATGGTGTATCAGAAAGAAGAAACAGAACCTTGTTGGACATGATTCGATTTATGATAATTTATGCTCATCTTTCAGACTTGTTTTAGGGTTTTGCAGTGGAGACTGCATGTTATATTCTAAACAATGCTCCCTCGAAAAGTATTTCTGAAACACCTTTTGAGTCGTGGAAAGGTCGTAAAGGTAGTTTACGCTACTTCAGAATTTTGGGTTGTCCGACCCACGTGCTTGTGACTAACCTAAAGAAGTTGGAACTGCGTTCGAAATTTTGCCTCTTTGTAGGCTACCCCAGGGAAACGAGGGGTGGATACTTCTATGATCCAAGTGAGAATAAAGTGTTTGTTTCTATAAATGCTATCTTCTTGGAAGAAGACCACATACTGGATCATAAACCACAAAGTAAGCTTGTTTTACATGAGATTTCTAGTGAGACTATTGAGGGTTCAAACACGAGTTGTTGAACAGGCTGACAAATCAACAAGAAGAATTGTTGAGGTCGGTATATCTAGTCAACCATCTCAAAAGTTAAGACAGCCTTGACGTAGTGGGAGGGTTATGAACCCACCAAATCACTACATGGGTTTGATTGAAGCCCAGAACGTCATTTGTAATGATGGGGTCGAAGATCCATTGTCTTATAAGCAAGAAATGGAGAATTTGACAAGGATGAGTGGATTAAGGCCATGAACCAGGAAATGGAGTCTATATACTTCAATAAAGTCTAAAAACTTGTGGATCAGCCTGATGGGGTAAAACCTATCGGGTGTAAGTGGATCTACAAGAGAAAAAGGTGCAAACCTTTAAGGCTAGACTCGTGGAAAAGGGTTATACCCAGGTTGAAGGAGTGAACTATGAGGAAACTTTCTCACCTGTAGTCATGTTAAAGTCTATCAGGACACTTCTGTCCATAGCCACATTTTATGATTATGAGATATGGCAAATGGACTTTAAAACTGCCTTTCTTAGTAGTAATCTTGAGAAGATCATCTACATGGCTCAACCAGAGGGGTTCGTAGTTCCAGATGAAGAGCAAAGAGTTTGCAAGCTTAATAGGTCTATTGATGGGCTGAAACAAGCATTTAGATCGTGAAACATTAGATTTGAAAGTGCAGTCAAATCATTTGGCTTTGATCGAAATGTTGATGACTCTTGTGTTTACAAGAAGATCATCAACAACTTAGTAGCTTTCCTGGTACTGTATGTGGATGATATCCTACTCATTGGGAATGGTGTAGGGTTTCTGACTGACATTAAGAAGTGGCTAGCTGCCCAGTTCCAAATGAAAGATTTGGGTGAGGCTCAGTATGTTCTAGGGATCCAGATTATTCCGGATCGTAAGAACAAGAGGTTAGCCTTGTCTCAGGCATCGTACATAGGTCAAACGTTGATCAGGTATAAGATGCAGGATTCCAATAGGGGTTTATTACCCTTCAGGCATGAAATCGTTTTGTCTAAGGATCTATGTCCTAAGACACCTCAAGAGGTTGAGGAGATGAGACGAATTTTCCTATGCTTCAGCTGTTGGAAGCTTAATGTATGCAATGTTGTGTACCAAACCCGACATTTGCTATGCAATAGGAATTATCAGTTATTATCAGTCCAATCCAGGATTAGATCACTGGACAGCGGTCAAGACGATCCTCAACTATCTTCGGAGAATGAGGGACTACATGCTCGTGTAAGGAGACAAGGATTTGATCCTTACAAGATACATAAATTCTGATTTTCAGACTGATAGAGATTCTCGTAAATCGACATCGGAGTTAGTGTTCACTCTAAATGAAGGGGTTGTAGTGTGGCAAAGCATCAAACAAGAATTCATCCCGGACTCCACTATGGAAGCCGAATACATAGCTGCTTGCGAAGTAGCTAAGAAGGCTGTTTGGCTGAGGAAATTCCTTATAGATTTGGAAATTGTTCCAAATATGTATTTGTCGATCATTCTCTATTGTGATAACAACAAGGTTGTGGCAAATTTGAAGGAACCGCGGAGTCATCGTAGAGGCAAGCATATTGAACGAAAATATCATTTGATCAGGGAGATTGTGCATCGCGGTAATGTGATAGTCACAAAGATCGCGTCGGAGCACAACGTTGCTGATCCATTTACAAAGGCTCTCATGGCTAAAGTGTTCAAGGGTCATCTGGAGAGTCTGGGTTTATGGGACATGCGACATTTTGTCTAAGGCAAGTGGAAGATGATGCTAGGTTATAGAGACTTGTATTTTTCATGTATTGTACATTAGTCTCCTGAGGCATTAGGACAAGTGGGAGATTGTTGGGATTGGTGTCCAACTTTTCCCAGAGTCTGGTATTTTTGTAAACTATACACATTGTTATGAATAAAATAAGAGTTATTTGATTTTGCATGTACTCATATCCAATAAACGAAGCTCCATAGTTATTGTATGTAAATTTACGCATGTATATGAGATATACAAGTAGATCATGCCTTAAGTGATAACTTAAAAAGGTCTGTAGTATAAGGATTAAGAAGGGATACCTCATCCTGGTGACACTACGGATACAACCCGCTTTGTGGAGGTTTACAAGTATTGTGAACTACTGCAGATGGTAGATCCTAACCATTCATGTGGAGACATGCGAGCGGGGGTGTTCTATACAAAATGTTTGTATAAGACCAGACCACGAAATGACTAGTCTATTTATATAACGTTGTTGATACTTGAGACTTACATCTCAGCTAAACGAACATAGGTGACATGACCTTAATCCTGAGTGTTTTGGGAACTTCTGCCTTTGAGGGCGGTCCTTTGATTAGTATGGGTGAGAGTGGCCAAATTGCCTACTTAACAAGCCTACCTTTTTGGGGATTTGTCTGATTTGGGAGTTGGGAACTCAATTACACAAGATGAAATTCACTCCTTCCCCGAAGTAGGGGTAAGTAGATAGATTGCTTCCCTAAAGGTTGATTCTGGGTCTTGAACATAGTGGCCACAACTTCTCTTTGGAAGAGAGGACTCAATCATAGTAGGACTATGACTTATGTTCATTAGAGGTATCAGTGTTACTTAAGGAGTTAGATGTAACTACAGGGGCATAACGGTAAATTGGCCCAGTTGTACTTACGAGCAGTCTGTGAAAGGTTATCGCACTGTTGATTGGTTGATATGGACACAAAATATATCTGTAGTGAGGAGAGTGCAGTTTTTGGTCTTTAATGGAGTGCTCGACAGTTAACGGATGGTGGATCCCGTGACTAAAGAGTTTTGTCATTTATTCACGTACTATTGGAGCTTCAAGCTATAGATCCATAAGGCCCCATTGGTAGCTCAATGGATTCAAGTTGAGAATCAGTTCTTGCTTTTGATTTGAAATGTTCAAATTGACAAGAGAAAATTCAATTATATATGATATAATCAGTGTGATGTATGAGATACATCAAGTGGAGGATTAATGTAAATATGATTAAATACCATGAAATAGAAAAAGAGCTATAGTTTATATGTTTCATGAGATGAAATATTAAAACTATAAGTTATAAATATAATATGCTAAATTGGTTATCATATATATTTATAATAATATTAATTATTGAATAATTATCTCTTTTTCTCTAATAACCAAATGACTGGGAGGTTGTTGGTGGTTTTATGGTAACCGTGAGATAAAAGAAAAAATATTTTCCTAAATTTAGAAGATTTGCTTAATTCGAAAAATACTCACATAAAGACTATCAAGTGAAATAGTTTCACTAAACGATAGCTCACAGAGAGACTAAACGATCGTGGAGTGTTATTATGCGTTTGTTCACTCAGCTGGTCGTAGCTAAACGATCGTAGGGCATTATCTATACGATAGGTTGCCTTCTTGTAATCGATTGAGCATTCGTTTATACGATCGACTCTTCTCATCTCTCACTTGCTCAATCGTCTACACAATTTTTGTTCCTCCGGTCTCTTCCTCTAACCAAGATCATATAGAGCCCACACTTCTAGATTCTCACACCAAGAGTACCAAGGTAACTGGTGGTGTCCTTACTCAACTCGACTGAGTTGTAGGTTTTAGAGGTTGTTCGTTATGTGTTCGCGATGTTCTTGTGGTGGTTGCTGTTGATCGTGTTGTGTTGTGGTCGTTGTGTTCGAGCGTTCTTGTATTGCTGTCTTGGACACTGAACAAGTGTTCGTGATCAAAGAAGTTCGACGAATGAGTCTTCAAAGGTATGTATACTGTATCCCTTGATCTTATTTGTAAGCATGCTGTAATTTCGTATTGTGCATGACCTGTAAGTTTTTCGTTTCTTGACTGTAATTGTTTATATTCAATTTCGAATGAAATTTGGAATGATCATTCCGCTGCTCATGGAAATCCTCACATCTGATTTCAACAAACCTATCATTTTGTGGATTCGTCTTATTTGGGAGCAGGGAACTCAGCTACATAAGATGGAATTCATTTCTTCCTCGAAGCAAGGGTAAATAGATAAATTGCTCCCTTAAGGGCTGATTCTGAGTCTTGAACAATGTGGCGCCACACCCTTTCTTGGCCCGAGAGAGGTTTAGTCATAATGGAACTATGATCTATTATTCATTAGAGGGACCAGTGGTACTTAAGGAGTTAGATTTAACTACACAGGCAAAATGATAATTTGGCCCAACTGTACTTACGAACAATTTGTGAAAGGTCATCGGACTATTGATTGGTTATATCCAATGAACATAGAAATATATCGGTAGTGCGAAGAGTGCAGCTGTCGGTCTTTAGTGGAGTGCTCGGCAGTTAACGGATGGTGGATAATGTGATTAAAAAGTTTAATGAGTTATTCACGTATCGTCGGAGCTTCAAGCTATAGGTTCATAAGGTCCCCTTGGTAGCTCAATAGATTTAAGTTGAGAATAAATTTTTGGGTTAATTTGAAATGTTCAAATTAATAAGAGGAAATTTAATTATATGTGATATAATTAAGTTAATTCAATTATATATGATATAATTGATATAATGTATTTGATACATTGTCATTTAATTGGAGGAACAAATATTTGAATATGATTCAAATATATTTTCTATGGATAAGATTCATAGTTATTAAATTTAATATAAATATGATTTATATTAAATGCCATAAAATAGAGAAAAAGAACTATGGTTTATTTATTGTATATGATGCGATATTAAAACTATAGGTTATAAATATAATATTATAAGTTAGTTATCATATTTATTTATAATTTATTACTTATTTGATAATTATTCTTTTTTTCTATAACCACCTTTAATAGGTAATTATTTAGTTTTATGACAAAAGTGGGATAGATGAAAATTGGTTTTTGTTATTCCTGAGAGAGACAAGCATTACTCGATAGAGTGACTACACACTTCTTGAGAGACTAAACGATCAAGTAGGAAATCTATGCGATAGACTAGTTCGTCTACACGATAGTGTTGTTCACTACACGATCGTCTTCCTCCTTCAAATTCCAAACTTCCCTCTAACCAAAATTTTCCAGAGCTCACCACTTCTGGATTCTCACACTGAGAATACCAAGGTCACCAAGTGGTAGTGTCCTATGTTGGGTTGATGCCTTAAATCTCGTAGGGTCCTGTAGTTTGTAAACACCTGTATGAACAAACTCTTTGTGATGTAATAATATGAGATATTTTATTCACTTATGTCTATGAAATATGAGATATTTTAGTTGCATTAACCACAAACCAATAAACTAAGATCCCCGGTTGTCATTGTAACTTAAGCATGTATATGGAGACATACAAGTGGATCGTGCTTTAAGTGATAACTTAAATGATCTATAGCATATGGATAAAGGAGGGAAATCTTATCCTGGTGACGCTATGAGTATGACCCGTTTTGTAAATGTTACAAGTGTTGTAAAGGCTACAAATGATATGATCTTGACCATTCATGTATTAGACATGCGAGCGGAGATGCTCTATACAAAGGAGTTTGTATAAGACCGATCCACAAAATGTTTAGTCTTGTTATATAACGGCGTTCATGTCAGAGACTTTCATTTCATTAGGATGACTATAGGTAATATGACCTTAATCCTAAGTGAGTTGGGAACTCCTGCCTATGAGGGCGGTCCTTTGATTTGCATGGGTATGAGTGGCCAAATCGCCGACTCAAACCTACCACTTTGAGGATTCGTCTGATTGGTGAGCAGGGAACTCAGCTACATAAGACAAAATTCACTCATTCCCTGAAGTAGGTGTAAGTAGATAAATTGCTTCCTTAAGGGCTGATTCTGGGGGCTTGAACAATGTGGCACCACACCTTCTCTTGGCCCGAGAAGGGTTTACTCATAGTAGAACTATGATATATTGTTCATTAGAGGAATCAGTGGTACTTAAGAAGTTAGATGTAATAATAGGGGTAAAATGGTAAATTAGCTCGGCTGTACTTACCAGCGATTTGTGAAGGGTCATCGTACTATTGATTGGTTATATCCAATGGATACAGAAATATATCTGTAGCATGAAGAGTGCAGTTGTCGGTCTTTAGTGGGGTGTCCGACAATTAACGGATGATGGATATCGTTATTAAAGAGTTTAGTCAGTTATTCACGTACCGTTGGAGCTTCAAGCTACAGGTCCATAAGGTCTCCTTGGTAGCTCAATGGATTCATGTTGAGAATTAGTTTTTGGGTTAGTTTGAAGTGTTCAAATTAACAAGAGGGAATGTGATTATATATGATATAATTAAATTACTTCAATTATATGTGATATAATTGATTTGATATATTAGATACATTAATTGGAGGAATTAATATCAAATGCCATAAAGGAGAAAAAGAACTATGGTTTATATATTGCATGAGATGTGATATTAAAACTATAGGTTATGAATATATTATTTATTTAGAATTAAATCAATTACGGGATAATTGGTTTTGGTTTTTTCTCCTAATAACTAACTTAGTGGGAAGTTGTGATCAGTTAAGGTAACTAATGGATAAAATGAAAATCGGTTTCATTTTTTAATATTGAACAATAATCGAACGCACATTAAACAAATAGCTATACGATAGCTTAAGAGAGTAAATGATCGTGCATCGAGTTTTCTATATGATAGTCACTCACTTTTAAACGATCGAGTACCCAAGTCTATAAGATAGACTCCTATCTTCTCCCACTTACTCGATCGTCTACATGATAATTCAATTCCTCCTTCCCTCTATCGAATCCATACAGAGCCCACAACTCCGGATTCTCACACTGAAAATACCAAGGTAGCCTCGTGGTAGTGTCTGCTTGCTGTTCGAGAGTCAAGGGTCGAGTGTTACTCGTTGCTGTTTGAGGATATTGCTAAGGCGTTGCATACATGTTGTTGAACGTTCGTCCTGGTTGATTGAGGAAGTACGAGAAGAAAAGGTTCTTCAAGGATATGTTCACTCGATCTTCTATACTTTCATTTTGAAGCATGCTGTAATTTAAAGTTTATGCATAACTATTGTTGTTTGATTGTAAATGTGTATGTTCTGTCAAAATGAGGTTTGGAACGATCTTCTTCCACTCACTGGTTCTTTTTGTAAAGAATTCCTTCAATTGGTATCAGAGACATGTTATTCTGATATTCCAAATTCCATTGATGCATTGAATTACATTTGCAGTCTTGGTGGGTTTTATGTTGTCTGTAATTCGTTTAAACATTAGATGTAGTTGTGGATGTGAAGTGATGGATGTTTCAGGATGATTGCCTCTGTTTGTTCAAGCTTTATTTACATTTCAAGTCAATTTGTAAGAGCCCCTGTGTTTTTGGGCATAATGACTTTGCTATCAAGATTGTATTCAAAGTGTTTGAGTCTGTAAGAGTCGTTCGTGATGAAGCTTCAGTGCATGTAGATGTCGTTCTTATCGAGGAAGAAGACCAAGGGTTGGTCGCATCTTGTAGCCCAGGCTAAATGATCGTTTAGATTTGGCTACGTGATCGTGTAGAAAAGTTCTACTCGGTCGTGTAGTATTTGCTAAAAAATCGCATGGTTGATGCTATGCAATCGAGTAAAGAGTTTACTCGATTGTGTTGCGTTGGCTACTCGATTGCATAGACACTAAGGTAAATGGTCGTTGAGTATATAATACTCGACGCATGGTAGGTGCGCGCACTAAATGATTGATTAGCCCAACATGCTTATTGCATAGTCACTGGCTACTCGATCACTTGGTATACAATACTTGACGCTTGCTCCACGATCTTTTAGACGATCATGCTTCATCGTATAGTTGTCATCTACTTGATCATTTAGGCATGTGTTACACGATGTGCGCTGCACGATCGCGCGGCCTTCATGCTTCATTGCATAGTCATAGGTGTTTGATCCATGCTACACGATCGTTTATACTCGTTCAGAATTACTCGACGATCACTAGGAGCTACTATACGATGAAGAAGCGAGGCTTCTGATGATGGGTAGAAATGCACGTCATTATAGGCCTTTTATTTAGAATTATAAGGGCTGTTAAGTGGAATATGTGACGAATATTTAGGAATTCATGAGAAAATGAGTTTGTGTCGATCGGCATTAAGAATCTCAGCTAACCCACTATTATGCGTTATTATGCGTTCAATTGTATATCTTTGTAGCTAACACAGGAAGTGGACACATACGCGAAAGCCGGGCTATCGCAAAGATGACCGCATGCGAGGAATCTCTCTATCACAGAGGCGAACGTATACATTCGACGCATGGATGTTACAGCCATCAACTGCATGCGTCCATCGCATAGAAGTTACGGCCCTCAAGCGAATGCGGTCATCGCAGAGAGATTGCGGCTACATAATGATAACCATAATAGAGGAATGAACGCAAGGTTGGTGGAATGCAAATATGAACGCATACCTCAAGAGTATCAAAAGATGATGTTGACATTTGACTTACCACGCCGTTAGCAGCAGAGTTTCAAAAAAGGACCATTTCATCGCGAGTGTCAGATTCAGAGCAAGTCCATAAATTATGTCGGCGATCAAGCTTTATAAATAGAAGCCGTTGAGTAGAATTTCAAATCATCCAAGTTTCTACCTTCGGGTGGATTCTTGTGATCCGGACCAAAGCATGAAAAGATAGCTTGAGAGTTCTTCATCCCTTCAATCATACCAAGAGACGACTGGAGCCTTCGACGAAGTTAGAGCTCGAGAGAGTCTACTCCACCACCCATCCATGACACCACCGGCAGCCTTGACACACATCTGCTGGAAGCAAGACATTGTTTCCTGCTGGCCCTCCATTTCTATTCTATTTTTGCATTGTATTACATTTTGGCTTAAGGAATTAATACATTTTGTGATCAATGAATTTCTATATTTTCCTTCGATTCTATCTCCATCTTCTTTTACTTAGCATTCTTTACTTTCATTGCATCACTGAGTAAGATTGTTAGAGTATCGCATACTTAATCATGCGACATATGAATATGAAGCATGTAGCAAACCATCGGGAGGTGTGCATTGCGCGAGTGTTGTGAGAAAACCTTATTTGCTTAGTGTGAAGCTGTAGCAACATTTGTCTATAAGCGGACGCAATGCTTGTCCATGAGTAGAATCAACAACAACTAACTGCCCAGAAGGGTAAGTGGTTGGTCGCATTAAGCAATGTAAGCAAGTGTTCACTAGAGATAGGAATAATCTTACGTCAGCCAGGTTTATGCGATTACCTTGTCTTATGAGCGCATCATTCATCATTTAGGCATACTTGGGAGAGTAGTCTAAAAACCAAATCTAAGTCTCGGGAGAGCGGATTGAATCGCATAAGCAAGAATGGGGAACTTAGAAATAAGCTCCGTTTGCTATTACACAGTGTGTGCACCCTTTAAGTAGGATATGGTGGTATACGGTCATATTGCTTATGTGTGAGAACATGTGAGCGGGATATAGAGGCTTAGAAATAAGCTTATCGACACCATCGCATATACATCACATGCGTCTACGTCAAGTGTGTATAGCATGATCGCATAGCTTGCGTTGGCTGGGGTTACCCTAACGGTCAAGCTTAGTGTTGCAGTGAAGGCATCCTTACCATTTTATCTATTTTTCCATGCATTTTACTATGCGTTAACAGTTGCCGTGTCTCTACCTCTCAGTCATACTTCCACCGCTTAATCTGTTAGTTAGGAGCTCATAACCCTCATCATTTTTTTATTTCTTCGCTGAAAACACATCACCGCATAACATTTAGCTACAAGCCCCTGAGTTCGACCTCGGATCACCCGAGAAACTTGCGTTCTCGTTATACTTGGCGAGAGCGCAAGAAAACTTGTGACAGGAACGCATGGTCATTGCATATGAGATCAACGCATACATTCCATTCCAATGCATGACCACCGACGTATGAGAACCAACGCACAACCTAAGACATGCATCGCATAACTGTGTTCACCAAATTAACGTCACCAGCTTCACCCGGGTGGTTCAAGACTCAGTTCGCCTGTTTCAACTGCTTGGCTCATTGGTTTTGTAATAAATAGCTTTTCTTTTTCGATTTTTTAGGCTAATCATCCTGGTCCATTTATTTTTTATGAATGTACATGTGATGTATATTTAGTTATATGTCATAATGTATGTCATATAGTTTTTAAACTCACCATAGGTTATGCATTTGTTCATGCATCATCTTTATATTATAAGAATTATAATATAGTAGCTTGCATGATTAAATTACTTTAAAGCATGCTCATGCATCATATAATATAAGAGTTATAATACATGCATGCATTTAGCATATACACACATTATCTTTATATTATAAGTGTTATAGCATAAGGGTATATGAAAGCATGTATGTTTGGTTCATTACAAATTATATAAGTGTTATATATAGTAATGAATGAACATTGCATGAGGCATGACATATAGGTTAATTTATAAAAGTTATAAATACTTAGTCTAGCTTAACAATGTGGATAGTTTTAGTTGTTTCTTTTTATAAGTGTTATAATAGAAATTAGAACTAAAATCAATAAGAAAGATATGCATGCACACTTAGTTTTAATCATGTTTTAAAAGAGTTTTAAAATTTGGTTGAGATATACCTAAGATCACAGTTCTAATGAGATTAGAAATGTAAGTTTAATATTTTAATCAGTTTAATAGGATTAAATTGACTAATAAAAGATTAAATATGTACCAAATCTATCTATAAGGGACCTTTTATCTAAGGCGGGTTCTGTCTAGGCTAGGGTATTTAAGCTGACGGAAACGGAACACCCCTATCTGGGAACCTACCTGAAAAGGTGAATTAGATAGATTTGATGCATGCATGCAAATTTGATGATAGTATGTTAAAATGTTTAATAAGATTTGATTCAAACTTGTTTAATTATCAAAAGCAAGAGTTGTTTTTTAGCAAATTAAACTCACACTTAGATAAAATAAGTAGTCAGATTGTCTAAGTTAATGAAACCCTAGGTAGAACATTCAGTGGGAGGTACTTGGAGTATATGATACTTCACTTAAACCTCTATACGTTTTTCCCTAAAGTTCACACCATGAGATTTATCCTCGACCTTGTGGCACCATGGGAGTGTCCCCCTAAAGGATGGTGTTTGGGTAGGTCAATACTAAGGTAAATGGAGAGAATGTTCATAGTAAGTGAGAGCGGAACGTGTGACAACATATCCCAGGATCTCTCTCATTAGGTTGGATAACGTTTTGTACATCGCCTTGAGGCACCCTGGGAGTGTCCTCCTAAAGGATAGCAGTATTTGCACAACTCTTTATCTGATCTCCTGAAAAGGATAAGGTTGTTTTAGTCTCTTGTCCTAATCTGCTTTTTTCCCTATGGTGGGTGCATTAGGGCAGAATTCTATGGCCTAAAATGAGGGGTTACACTTACGCAGAATTGTTAAATGTTAACAAATCTGAACCGAACAATGGTGACTGTTAGAATCAGTTACAAGAGTTGTTTCTATCTAATGGTTGAGAATGTCTCATCCTAGTGAAGGAGCACTTGATCACCCCAATGGTGACTTTTGTCCTGCCTCGCTGGGGCATCATTGCAAAATAGATGTCATTTCACTTAGGGTACAATAGAACTATTTTGCTAAAACCTAAAATTGGTCTTAAAAGTGGTAATGCAAGTAGACTTATTAGTTTGTTCTTGTTTTCAGCAACTTCTAAATTATGGCAATTGCTACTTTAGCTCTTTTAGTCATCGACAAACTAACTGGCGACAACTACGCTAGTTGGAAGAACTCAATACTCACAATACTTATCATCGATGACCTCTGATTCGTTCTTACGGAGGAGTGTTCTCCTATTCCACCTCTTTCTGTTGCTCGAAACGTTCGAGATGTGTATGAGCGATGAAAACGGGCGAATGAGAAGGCCCGAGCGTACATCTTAGCCAGCCTGAACGACGTCCTGGCCAAAAAGCATGAGCCCATGGTCACTGCACATGAGATCATAGAGTCCCTGAAGGGAATGTTCAGACAACCATCCAGGCAGCTCAAGCATGACGCTCTAAAGTGCATCTTCAACTCCAAAATGAAGGAAGGTACATCTATTCGAGAACATGTTCTGAACATGATGGTCCACTTTAATGCGGTAAAAATGAATTGGGCTCGCATCGATGAGAGCAGCCAGGTTAGCATTATTTTACAAATATTTCCGAAAGCTTTCTGCACTGTTTAAGCAACGCTGTTCTGAACAGTGTTGATTACACCCTTACAACTCTCCTCAACGATTTGTAGACATTCCAATCCTTGCTTTCAGCAAGGAGAAGAGAGTTCGTGAGGCAAATGTTGCTTCATCATCTAAAAAGTTCCATCGAGATTCGACCTCAGGAACTAAGTCTGCACCTTCTTCTTCCAGCACTAACAAGTGGAAGAAAAAAATGGTAGTAAGGGGAAGGGGAAGACACCGACTAACCCATAACCTGCAGCTCAGCGGGGTAGGCAACCAACGCCGATTTAAAAAAGAAAATATTTCCACTACAACCAGGATGGACACTGGAAGCGGAACGACCCACGTTGGTTAAAGGAGAGGAAGAAGGCAAAGGCCAAGACCAAACAAGGTAAATGTGATTTATTGGTTTTGGAAACTTGTTTAGTGGAGAATGATGATTATGCCTGGATTATAGACTCTGGGGCCACTAACCATGTTTGTTCTTCTTTTCAGGGAATTAGATCCTGGGGGCAGCTTGAGGCTGGTGAGATGACAATGCGAGTAGGCACCGGGCACGTCGTCTCAGCTGTGGCAGTAAGAGGCCTTCGGTTGACTTTACAGAATAGGTTTATCATTTTGAATGATGTATATGTTGTTCCCAAGTTAAAGAGGAACTTGATTTCTGTAAAGTCCTTGCTTGAATGTAAATATTAGTTAATAAAGTATTTATTCTGAAAGATGGTGTTGAGATATGTTCAGCTTTACTGGAAAATAATTTGTATGTGCTAAGATCATTAGCAACAAATTCCCTCAATAACACAAAAATGTTTAAAACTTCCATAACTCAAAATAAATGACTTAAAGTTTCTCCGAAAGAAAATTCCCAACTTTGGCACCTTCAATTAGAGCACATCAATCAATAGGATTGAGAGAATGGTGAAGAATGGACTTCTAAATGAGTTAGAGGAAAATTCTTCACCTATGTGCGAGTCATGTCTTGAGGGCAAGATGACTAAAAGACCTTTTACTGAAAAAGGTTGTCGAGCCAAAGAGCTTCTAGAGTTAGTGCATTCAAACCTTTGTGGTCTAATGAGTGTGCGAGATAGAGAAGACTATATGTTTATTTGATGCAACATAAGTCAGAATCCTTTGAAAAGTTCAAAGAGTTCAAGGCTGAAGTTGAAAACGCATTAGATAAACAAATTAAGACACTTCGATCTAATCAGGGTGGAGAGTTTTTGGATTCTGAGTTCCAAAAGTATTTTATAGAACATGGAATTGTTTCCTAACTCTCAGCACCTGGTACATCTCAGCAGAATGGTGTATCAGAGAGGAGAAACTGAACCCTGTTGGACATGGTTCGATCGATGATGAGTTACGCTTCCTTACCAGACTCGTTTTGAGGTTTTGCAGTAGAGACTGCAACTTGTATCCTCAACTGTGTTCCTTCCAAGAGTGTTGCCAGAACACCTTTGGAGTTGTGGAACGGGCGTAAAGCTAGTTTGCGTCACTTCTGCATCTGGGGTTGCCCAACACATGTGTTTGAGGCTAATCTTAAGAAATTGGAACCACGTTCGAGGTTGTGCCTATTTGTAGGCTATCTCAAAGGGACACGAGGGGGTTACTTTTATGATCCTAAGGAGAACAATGTGTTTATGTTGACAAATGCTACCTTCCTTGAGAAGCATCATATAAGGGAGCACTATTTGAGAAGTAAAATTGTGTTGAATGAACTTTCAAAAGAAACTACTGAAACTTCAACAAGAGTTGTTGAAGAGCCTGAACAAGAGTTGTTGATGGGAGTTCATCTAGTAGGTCAAATCCACCTCCAGAGTTAAGGGAACCTTGTCGTAGTAAGAGGGTTGCGAACCCACCTGTTCGCTATATAGGTTTAACTGAAATTCTGGCTATGGTAGCCGATCGTTGTCTTATAAGAAGGCAATGGAGGATGTTGACAGAGATGAATGGGTCAAAGTCATGGATCTCGAGATGGAGTCTATGTACTTCAACTCAGTATGGGATCTTGTAGATCAACCTGATGGGGTTATACCTATAGGTTGTAAATGGATCTACAAGAGGAAAGGGGGTGCTGATGGGAAGGTGAAAACCTTCAAGGCTAGACTTATTGCAAAGGGTTGTACCCAGGTGGAGGGAGTTAACTATGAGGAGACTTTCTCGCTTGTTGCCACGCTTAAGTCTATCTGCATCCTCATATCCATTGCCTCTTATTATGACTATGAGATATGGCAAATGGATGTCAATAATGCCTTTCTAAATGGTAATCTTGAGGAGACCATTTATATGGTGCAACCCGAGGGATTCATAGTCCAAGGTCAGAAGTAAAAGGTTTGCAAGCTGAATCAATCCATTTATGGACTGAAACAGGCATCTCGATCTTGGAACATAAGGTTTGATACTGCGATAAAATCTTATGGCTTAGACCAAAATGTTGATGAGCCTTGTGTTTACAAGAAAATCATCAACAGTTTAGTAGTTTTCCTAGTGTTATATGTAGATGATATCCTACTCATTGGGAATGATGTAGGTTTACTGACTTCAGTTAAGAACTGGCTAGCAACTCAATTTCAAACGAAAGAACAAAGTGCTAGCACTGTCTCAAGCTTCATACATTGACAAGATAGTGATCAAGTACTCGATACAGAACTCCAAATGGGGCCTTTTGCTTTTTCTTCATGGAGTTACATTGTCTAAGGAGAAATGTCCTAAGACACCTCAAGAGGTTGAGGAAATGAGACGAGTCCCCTATGCATCTTTCGTTGGTAGTTTGATGTACGTGATGTTATGTACTAGATCTGACATCTGCTACATTGTGGGGATAGTCATTAGATATCAGTCTAATCCAGGATAAGGTCACTGGACAACTGTCAAGAACATCCTCAAGTATCTTTGGAGAACGAGGGACTACATGCTTGTGTATGGTTCTAAGGATTTGATTCTTACAGGATACACGAACTCTGATTTTCAAACTGATAAGGATTCTCAGAAATCCACTTCAGGATCAGTGTTCACTCTTGACAGAGGGGTGTAGTGTGGCGAAGCACTAAGTAGGGGTGCATCAATGACTCCACCATGGAGGCCGAATATGTGGTGGCTTGTGAAGCTTCTAAGGAGGCCGTTTGGCTCTGGAAGTTCCTGACTAATCTAAAAGTTTTTCCAGACATGTCTAGGCCCATCACCCTTTATTGTGATAAGTGGTGTTGTGGCGAATTCCAGAGAGCCTCGGAGTTACAAGCGCGGAAAGCATATAGAGCAAAAATACCATCTCATCAGAGAGATTGTGCATCAAGGGGATGTGATTTTCACGAAGATAGCTGAAGAGCACAACGTTATTAATTCTTTCACAAAGGCTCTCACGACTACCGTGTTTGAGAGTCACCTACAGAGCATGGGTCTACGGGACCGTCCGCGGCTGGACTAGGGCAAGTGAGATTATTATTGTACTGGGCTTTTGTGCCCTAGTTTATTGTTTTATACTTGTAATTTTCTTGTACACCCCACTAGCTTTAAGAAAACTGGGAGATTGTTGGGGTTGATACCCTAAATCTTGTAGGGTCCTGTGTTTGTAAACACCTGTATGAACAAACTCTTTGTGATGTAATAATATGAGATATTTTATGAAATATAAGATATTTTAGTTACATCAACGACAAAACAATAAACTAAGATCCCAAGTTGTCGTTGTAACTTAAGCATGCATGTGGAGACATACAAGTGGATCGTGCTTTAAGTGATAATCTAAATGGTCTGTAGTATATGGATAAAGGAGGGAAACCTTATCCTGGTCACACTACGAGTGTGGCCCACTTTGTAGATGTTACAAGTGTTGTAAAGGCTACAAACAGTCTGATCCTGACCATTCATGTATTAGACATGCGAGGGGGGATGCTCTATACAAAGGAGTTTGTATATGACTGGACCACGAAATATTTAGTCTTGTTATATAATGTCTTTCATGACAGAGACTTTCATTTCACTAGGATGACCATAGGTAACATGACCTTAATCCTAAGTGAGTTGGGAACTTCTGCCTATGAGGGCGGTTCTTTGATTTGCATGGGAGTGAGTGGCCAGATCGCCGACTCAAACCTACTACTTTGGAGATTCGTCTGATTGGAGAGCTGAGAACTCAGCTACACAAGATAGAATTCACTCATTCCTTAAAGTAGGGGTAAGTAGATAAATTGCTCCCTTAAGGACTGATTCTAGGGCTTGAACAATGTGGCGCCACACCTTCTCTTAGCCCGAGAAGGGTTTACTCATATTAGGACTATGATATATTGTTCATTAGAGGAATAAGTGGTACTTAAGGAGTTAGATGTAATTACAGGGATAAAACGGTAAATTGGCCCAGCTGTACTTATGAACGATTTGTGAAGGGTCATCGTATTGTTGATTGGTTATATCCAATAAACACAGAAATATATCTGTAGCACGAAGAATGCAGCTATCGGTCTTTAGTGGAGTGCGCAGCAATTAACGGATGGTGGATATCGTGATTAAAGAGTTTAGTCAGTGATTTACGTATCGTTGGAGCTTCAAGCTACAGGTCCATAAGGTCCCTTTGGTAGCTCAATGGATTCATGTTGAGAAACAGTTTTTGGGTTAGTTTAAAGTATTCAAATTAACAAGAAGGAATTTGATTATATATGATATATATAATTAAATTGCTTCAATTATATGTGATATAATTGAGTTGATGTATTAGATTCATTAATTAGAGGAATTAATGTTAAATGTCATAAAGGAGAAAAATAACCATGGTTTATATATTGCATGAGATGTGATATTAAAACTATAGGTTATGAATATATTATTTATTTTTAATAAACCAATTATGGGATAATTGGTTTCGGTTTTTTCTCCTAATAACCAACTTAGTGGGAAGTTGTGCTTAGTTATGGTAATTGATGGATAAAATGAAAATCGGTTTCATTTTTTAATAATTGAACGATAATCGAAAGTGCATTGAACAAATAGTTATACGATAGCTTGAGAGAGTAAACCATCGTGCATCGAGTTTTCTATATGATAGTTGCTTACTTCTGAACAATCGAGTACCCAAGTTTATATGATAGACTCCTGTCTTCTCCCACTTACTCGATCATCTACACGATCATTCAATTCATCCTTCCCTCTACCAAACCATACAGAGCCCACAACTCCTGGATTCTCACACCTAGAATACCAAGGTAGTCTCGTGGTGTTGTCTACTTCCTGTTTGAGAGTCAAGGGTCGAATGTTACTCGTTGCTATTCGAGGATATTGTTGAGGTGTTGCATACGTGCTGTTGAACATTTGTGTTGTTGGATTGAGGAAATACGAGAAGAAAAGGTTCTTTAAGGGTATGTTCACTGGATCTTCTGTACTTTCACTTTGAAGCATGCTATAATTTAAAGTTTATGCATAACTATTGTTGTTTGATTGTAAATGTGTATATTCTATCACAATGGGGTTTGAAACGATCTGCTTCCGCTCACTAGATCTCTTTGTAAAGAGTTCCTTCATCCTGTTGGTTTGAGGATTGAGTTTTTGCTTGCTGCTTGTTCAAGGAGTGTTCGAGTTCTTTGACGCGTTCATGAATGAGTTCGTTGGAGGGATTATCTTGAGGAACTGTTCTTCAAAGGTATAATCTCTTATTCCTTTGTTTTATTTCGAAAGCATGTTGTAATTTAGTTTCTGATGCATAATCTATTTTATATGACTGTAAATGTATGCATTCAATCACAATGGGATTTGGACGATCTGTTTCCACTCAAAGGTTCTCTGTAAATAGAGCTCCTTCAACTAGGACATCAGATACTATTATAAAGTGCTACAAAGTGGGTCGCATTCGATAGTGTTACCAGAATAAGGCACCCAACCTTATTCATATACTATAGACCATTTTGGCTATTTACTCAAACTTGATCCATCTTTATGTTGCCACATAAAGTTCAAGTATTCATATAATAGCCATGGATCTTAGTTTATTGGATTTAATCTTTACAAGTGCAATTTTCATATTCAACAACAATTTTATTGAATAGACGTCAATAATATCTTTGTTGATAATAGAAAAGTTTAACATTATAAACTGTGAGTTTTAAGACATACAACTCAACAATCTCCCACTTGGACTAAAACTCTAATGGATTTTACATATATACAAATATATACAATGTTGAGTAATGATATAGTAAATATAATAATACAGATACCCAATATTATCACTGTCTATCACTATTTATCACAGAAGAAGACAATAATAGAACCATATTTAATTATTTAAATTCAAATGCCCGATTTCATAAAAAAACCACCAGTAATGGTGATAGACATATTAATACAATTCAAAACAAAAGAGGGATAAAAATAAAGAGATAGAAATTGATGAAGAAGAAACTAAAAGCTAATGCTTTGTAGAAGAAAGAAAAGAAAAATAAGAAAAATAGAATAAGGAATATATAAATTTGGTGTAAAATTTTGTGAAGAAGAAGAAGGAAAAAAAAACACATTCACAAAAAAAAAAATTGTGAAGAAGAAGCATACCTTTGGATCGAAGATGAAGCAGAAGTGAGTTGTCGAGATGAAGAAGATGAAGCCACAGAGATGAAGTCGATGGAGATAGTGATGAAGAAGAATGAAATCCACGAAGAAGGAAGAAATCGACGATCATATGCACACAAAATTCAAATATGTATGGATTACTGTTGGTCCTTTTTTTTTCTCTATATTTATTAAATATTTGCATATTATTTCATTCTTAACAATTTCCCTTGGTCAAACTTTAAAAAGTAATTAAAAAAGTTTTTTCTTTTTTAATTCAACTCTTGGAATGTGGATGGGAACTTGAATATGTATTTTTAAGCACTTTTTTTTAAAAAAAAATTATTTCAATAAAAATTTGCTTAAAAAAGCTACTTAAAATGATTTTTCATTGCGCTATATTCAAAAGTGTAATCATAATTTTTTTTTCTTACTACCTATTTATGAAGACTTTTGGCTAATAACTTAAAAGTCATTTTTTATTACTAATCTATCTTTGAGGAATAGCTTTTAAGTCACTCAAAGTTTTTAACATGAGAAAAAGGAACTTCTGATTGTCAAAAATCAATTAAAAAGTATTTAAATCCCCATGAAATAATAAAAGTAAGGTTAAAATAACATTTTAATTCCTATACTTTGAAGTTTGTTCAATTTTAGTCTCAATTTTTTAATAAATTTTAAATTAATTTTTTTCAAAAAGTGCTCATGGAAAATTTGAATTTGTTTATTTATTTATTTATTTTGAAGAAAAAGTTGCCAAACAATGAGCAATTGGATTGACAAACATGACTAGCCCATTCCATCTTTGCTTGTCCAATATAAAAAATGAAATGAACTTATAAAAGAATGACACAATAACAGAAAGAGAATTTGTACATAATTGAAACAAATGATGAACAAAAATATATATATCCCAACTTTATATACATAAATTACCCACCCTTGGTACTCAAAAAAAAAAAAAAAAAAAAAAAAAAAAAAAAACAAAACAAAACAAAACAAAGAAAGAAAGAAAAAAAAAAAAGAAAAAAGTCTTCCCTTGAACATCATACCAACTTCCAATAAAGCAAGGTTTCATCCTCACATTTGATCATTGTCTAAAGTTAAGCTCTAAAACACATATTCTGTAATTAAGTTCTTCTTGGGCTATCAAATATGTTATGAATGATAATTAATTTGTGTGGTCAACCTTCCTGCCTTCAATATAACATTTCAAAAAATAATAAAATAAAAAGTTTATGTGTTTATCTTTTTCACAATAAAAAATTAGTCGACGGATTTCTCGAGCTGTTGTACGATTGCGGAGATGAATCCATCGCTCCCTGCAATAGATTTAATATGAATAACTAGATAAGAGTGTGCTTGAAAGTGATTTTGACATCATCTAATGAACTTATGCTTGATCGCATTTATTCATCAAAATCATTATGTTTGAAAGGACACAAAACCATAAATTTTTCTATACTACGGGAATAAGGAAAATTATCCATACTCTCTCCATTTATTGTGTGCCACATCAACATCATTTTAAAATTAAAATAGGGTCTATTAGAATTTATGAAGATAAATCTATGGTGTGAATAAAAGGAGTATGATACTCCTGTAGTACTAAAAATTTTCTTGACACAAAATGGGTTAATGTTTATTTAAAGAATACTTCAAAAGTAATTTTAAGAGTCCAAAACTTAATGCCAAATTAGTTTTTTGTTAGAATACTTTTTAGAGCTCTACATTTTTTATAAAAAAAAAAAAAAAAAAAAAAAAAAAAAAAAAAAAAAACCTATTTTTAAAAGGGGAAAATAAGGTTAAAAGTAGTTTTCTTCGGAAGCAGAAATTCTTCTCATGAAAGTAAATGATAATGCAATGTTAAACTTACCAACTGAAGAGAAACTTGACTGCTGCTGCGAGAAGGGCTTGTGTCTCCATCAGTGTTGGGTGCATTTTTCTTCTGCCATAATTCTTAACTTGTTAAGCTCTAGAAGGATGACCTTCCCAAGATCCGGCCTATCTTTACGTCTTAACTCAGCACATTTGAGCGACAACTTAGCAAACGACAAAACTTCTTCAACAGGCCAATCGAGGATAGCTGGATCGACAAAGCTTCTTCTGCCATAATTCTTAACTTGTTAAGCTCTGGAAGGATGACCTTCCAAAGATCCGGCCTATCTTTACGTCTTAACTCAGCACATTTGAGCGACAACTTAGCAAACGACAAAGCTTCTTCAACAGGCCAATCGAGGACAGCTGGATCGAGAATATTTTCAAACGTCCCCTTCTCGATAGCTCTTTTGACATGGTGAGTCAATCCCGACTTTGAAGTTATTAGTTGGAGAAACATGATACCTAGCGAGTATATGTCGGATTTCACACCGAGCATACCGGTTTGTTGATACTCTAGATAAATGTAGCAAAATGTTCCAACAGTTGATGTCATTCGATATTGTGTTACGCTATCAGCAATCGATGGTGGTACAAGCCTGGCCAAGCTAACATCACTAATCTTAATGACAAAGTTACGATCGAGCAGAATGTTAGCTGGTTTTAGATCACGATGCACAAGAGGCTCTGGCTTTGTTTGATGCAAGAACAACAATGTTGTTCCAATTTCAGCTGCAATTTTGAACCTAAGTTGCCACAAAAGCAGATGCGTGTTTCCTTGTCGCAAAAGTCGGTCTTCTAAGCTCCCATTAGCCATGAACTCATACACCAAGCAGCCGTACTTGGGGCAAGCTCCAAGGAGGAGAACCATGTTTGGATGGCATATACAACTAAGTACTTCTACCTGTATGGAACGGTTATCTTTCAAGTCAGTTGATAAAGTTCCATATGGTTCTAATTTTCCAGAAATTGTATGCTTTTATTCATTTTAAAATTGGCTTGTACACTAGAAATATTTAGCTGAGAGTTATGTTTGGTAACAAACCTCTTATTTAAACAAAGATCGTCCTTGAGTCACATCCGGACGTAGAATCTTAATGGCAACAAGAGTATGATCAAGATCACACTTGTAAACAGGACCACATCCTCCTTATCTGATCCTACGAGATTCGGAAAAGAACTCTGTTGCCGCTTCGATCTCCTCGATTGTATACTTTCTATACCTGATATTATCAGTTTGTGTCAATGCATCAAAGGCCTTTTTCTTCTCTTCAGCTTCTTTGAGTGCTTTCATTTCAGCCTTCATTCTTTTCTGTGCTTCTAATTCTGCAATTCTTCTAGTTGCTTCAGCTGCCTCAATAGCTGCTTTCGACTTTTCCTTTTCTTGTTCGGCTAGTGCCAATGCAGCTTCACCTGCCAATCTCGCCTCTTCCAATCTTTGTTCTTCTTCCAATTTCCAACGTTGTAGCTCAACGACCTGCATCACAAACCATATATATGATTGCTGTAGCAATTGAAAGTAGGTCATGATGCACATCAATCAATCGACATCTCTTACCTTCTGTTTTGCTGTAAGAGCTTCCTTGCAGGCTGTACTGTACATTTCCATGGTTTGCTTGAGTTCTAGCTTCAGCCTCCGCATCTCAGCCTCAACGTCTTCCTGCGCACATTGTATAAAAGTTAGAGACAGTTGCAAATATAGCAATGAGACCCAAAATATCAGCAGATAAAGCACAATGCAAAAGAATTTACAGATATAGCAAAATTTAAATCCAACTCTAGGAGTTTATCAATCATAGACTATATAGCTAGAGTCTAACATCGATAGATTTTGTAATATTTGCAATTATTTAAAAATGTAGTTAAACACTTAATTATTTCCCCTGAAAATGTTGTCCATTACAATTACCCTAAAAGTTAATATAAAAACAAAGTTTTATAATGTAATCTCACAACTGAATCCTATGAATATAGATCAAAGATATATGCAAAGAATTTGTACTTCTAAAACTCTTCATGGCATAAATTGTATGAAAGAGGCTCTGATCATCAATATAAAAGATAGATATCCACAAGAATTACAAAAGTGAACGAAACCACTGATAACAAAAACAAGTAGCTCAGAACTTTACCATAGATTGTGATGAGATAGACAGTCTGTCACTATTTTGCGAGATAGAAGAGAATTCAGACGGAAAGTTTATATCGACCGACATTCGTCCCAACTGTAGAGACTCAAAGCTGAGAGTCAAGTCAAGATCTGTACTGCTTAAAATTTGTGGTGGTCGCTCTTCCTCCCACATCTTGACTGCCATAAAGTGAAGGAAATATATGATCGATGCTCGGTCTTCCCAAGCTAACAAAAGTTATATCTGAATCTTGCATAGACAAATCTCCATATGATGCTTTGTAATTATATCCTTTCCTTGTGAATGGGGACCTGCTTCCAACAATATTTTCCTCATCACTCTCCCTAAACATAATCAAGTTTTTCCTTTTGGTTTTACTACTACTTGAACACCATATCTTACTAAAAATGTTGTATTTTTCAATATTAATAGCTCACGTGTTAAATTTCATGCAATTTACACATACGGGTAGAGTACTAAGAACAAAAGATTAAATATATAATAGCTTACCAACTTATTGACTTAAGCTTATGAGTTTTGTACTAGTTTAACATCAAATCATACTAAAAGCGAGCACGCATACAAGTTGAGTACAAAGAATGAAAGATTGAATATATCATAGCTTACCAATTTATCAACTTAAGCTTATGAGTTTTGCACTAGTTTAACACTATATCACACTAAAAGTTAGCTCATGTACGAATTGAGTGCAAGGAAGAAAAGATTAAATATAGAATTAGCTTGCCAACTAATCGACTTAAGCATATAAGCTTTTGATAGGAATCAAGTAGAGATTGTTATTGAAATTAAACATGAAAAACATAAAAGAGTACGATTCTAATCTTCCTCCTACTCTAGAGGAAAATACCACACCAAAAACATAGAAAACAGATAAGTCCTTTTCCATTTTTATCCTTCGTCTCACAAGTATATATTACAAGTAGTCTAACATTACTCCCCTGCTTCAAAATTCAACTTGTTCTCAAGTTACAAAGTAGGAAATTGACAACAAAAATCATCCAACACCTCCCCATATAGCCTCATGAACTAGTAAATCCTTTCCATCGCACAAGGACCTCCCAAGCCTGAGTATACGGATTATGCCAATAACAATAGACCAACTTTGGTTCAGTTATCCACTCAAATAAGCCAGTGAATAGTGGTGAAGGACAACAATGAGGACCCGCTAACTTCTTCAATCGAGAAACATGAAAAACTTGGTGAATAGTCCCTCTATCTAGTAACGCTAACTTGTAGGCCAATATTTCTACCCTTTGGTGAAAGTTTCTCATTGCTTTTTTTAGCCAACAAAGTCTCACAATACGGTCCGATTTTCAAGAACACCCAATCACCCACTTCATACTCAACCTCACGCTGCTTCTTATCAGCAAACTTTTTCATTTGATCCTAAGCCACACGTAAGTGCTCTATGAGAATATTGAGAGTAGCATCCCTTTCCTTCAGTTGTTTATCCAATGTAGAATTCAAAGTGCTCGAATTCCAATAATAAATTAACGGCAGAGGCAATCTACCATACAGTGCCTGAAAAGGAGTGAGTCCTATGGAAATATGGTAAGTGGTATTGTACCAATATTCAGCCTAATGCAACCACTTGATCCATTCATTCGGACGCTCACTACAAAAAAAAAAATGTAAATATGCTTCTAAACAACAATTCACGACCTTTGTTTGTCCATCCGATTGTGGATGATAAGCTGAACTATGGTTCAATCTTGTTCCTGTAGCACAAAACATCTTTTACCATAAATGGCTCATAAACACTTTATCATGATCAGAAACAATGGATTTGGGATATCCATGAAGTCGAACAACCTTCTTTACAAAGATATCAGCCACGCTCTTGGCTGTAAATGGATGTTTCAAGGCCATAAAGTGGTTGTATTTTCTCAATCTGTCAACTACAACCAAAATAGCATCAAACTCATTAGCTTTCAATAACCTCTCTATAAGATCCACAGAAATATGCTCCCATAGAGCTTTAGGTATTCCTAATGGCAATAATAAACCAGCTACACTCATGGCTAAAGATTTATTTTGTTGATAAATCAAGTGGTTCTTTACATATTTCTTCACATCATTTTCGTTCCTTCCCAATAAAGTTCTTCAATTAATCGTTTATACGTCCTCGAGAATCCCGAATGACCACCAAAAACAGAATCGCGATATGTATGCAAAATAGTGGGTATCATTGTGGAAGTCTTGAAAAGAACTAATCGATTTTTATACTTGAGAACACCATGATTCAAAGTGAACCATGGAACACTACTATCATCCATCTACGATAGTTGAATAATTTCACTCAACTTGGGATCCTTTTCTATTACAGCACGAACAATCTGAACATCAAGGATTGCAGAAGCTGACAAAGAAGCAAGATTGATCATTGGAGGAACTCCTGGCAATGCATCAACTACCTTATTCTCAACCTCCAGTTTGTATTTCACTTCAAAATCATATCCCAACAACTTAGCAATCCATTTCTGATGTTGAGGTTGGATTACCCGCCGATCTAACAAAAACATCACATCTTTCAATCCATTCGTAACACAAATTTATGTCCCAATAGATAAGGTCGCCAAGGTTGTACAACTAATACTACGACCATTAACTCATGTTCATAAATCGACTTTGCACATTCCATAATATAAAAAGTCTGACTATAATAAGCTATTGGACATTTATTCTGAAGAAGAACGGCCTCAATTCCATGACCAGATGCATCCGTTTAAATTTCAAAAGGTTGTGTAAAATCAGGCAATGCTAGTACCGGCAATGTCACCATGCCAGTCTTTAATCTCTCAAATGCCAATTGTGCTTCAGTGGTCCATTCAAACATTTCTTTCTTCAATGATTGACTTAGAGGAGCAGCTAAACTTCCATAATTTCGAATAAGTCACTGGTAATAAATTGTAAGTCCCAAGAAACCCCTTACCTTCTTAACCATGGTTGATGTAGACCATTATAACATTACTCACAGCTTTTTAGGATCTGCCTCAACCCTTTTTTTAGAAATGAAATGACTCAAGTATTCAACTCTATCATATGCAAATTGATACTTCTTCTGATTGGCATACAATTCATTCTCCTTCAACACTGAAAGCACCAGTTGTAAATGCACTAAATGATCTTCTAAGATTCTTCTATAAACCAAAATATCATCAAAGAAAACAAGGAAAAACTTCCTTAAATACGGTCGAAACACCTTATTCATCAAGGCTTGAAAAGTGGATGGAGCATTTGTCAAGCCAAAGGCATAACTAAAAATTCATAATGGTCTTCATGAGTGCTAAACACCGCTTTTTCAACATCTTCATTGTGCATCAAAATTTGATAATATCTCGACTTTAGATCAATCGTTGAAAAGTAACTAGCCCCATGCAGTTCATCGAACAACTCTTCTATCATCTGAATTGGAAACTTATCAGAAATTATCACACTGTTCAAAGCTCTATAGTCAACCCAGAAACACCATCCCCCATCTTTCTTTTTCACCAACAAAATTGGGCTTGAGTAAGGACTGACACTTGTACAAATAATGTTGACATCTAACATTTCTCGAACTAACTTTTCCATTTCACTCTTCTGGTGGTAAGCATATTGATTCAGAAGAACATTTACCAGTTGAGCTCCAGTTTTGAGATGAATGTGATGCTCAATTCCTCATTTTGGAGGAAGTTGCCTTGGCCACTCAAAAACATCCAAGTACTCCTTTAATACCTCCACTATTAATTCCCTTAAAAGTTACCACTTCATCAATTCCATACCATTCTGCCAAGGATACCTTACCTTCTGTCCTTCGACATTCAATTAGGTAAGCTTGGTCATTCGATTCCCATGACTTAAATAGATGTTTCAAGCTTACCCTGGATTTTGTCAAACTTGAATCTCCCTTCAATACAAATGAATGAGCACCTTTGTTGATTGTCATGGTCAAATTTCTCCAATCCACCTTTGTTACCCCCAAAGTGAATAGCCATTGCATCCCGAGAATCACGTCTACACTTCCCATCTTCACGAGCAAAAAAATCTCATGGATAACAATGGAAGCCAACTTCAACTCAACATTCTTACAAATTCCCTTCCCTTTCACTGTCTTACCAGTACCCATAATAACCCCATAATTGGAAGTATTGAGCACTAGCAACTGAAGCGTCTCAACTACACGTTAGGAAAGAAAATTATGCGTAGCTCCACAATCAATAAGCACAATCACCTCCTCCATACCAATTGAACCTCACAGTTTCATAATGTCTGGATTAGTCAAGCCTACGAGGGAATTCAGAGATAACTTAACCACTGGTTCCAGTTCCACCATCGTCTGTTGCAATTCCACTATCCTTCCTTGTTCCTCCCCATCATCAAACACTTTGAACTCTTCAGCATTATCTTGAAGAAAAAGAATGTGCAACCCGCATTGATCCCTTACCTTTACAACGATGTCCAATTGTGTACCTTTCATCATAGTGAAAACAGAGACCTTTCTCCCGTCAAGCCTGAAATTCAGCACTGGATAGTCGTTTTAACAGTCCCCCACGTCGATTTCCATCTAGTACTACCCCACGTAATGTGATAGTTCTCATTGGAACCACGTCGATCAATTGCTTTTCCTCTTCTTTCTCTGTAACTTGAATAATAGGAGGTTGGGTCTTACCATCTAAGACACAGCCCAAACCAGCGACTTCTTTGTTTTCAACAAATTGACCACAAATCGTTCCTTGTTTTGTCGAACGGAAACTTTCCACCAAACGTAACTTCAAATCTTGCCAACTCTAAAATGGTTCATGTTCTTCCATCTTAAGATACCAATCAAGCGTTGCTGATTCGAAGTTAATAACTGCCACTGTTATCTTCTCCTTTTCCGCCATTGTGAATCTGAAAATATTGATCTACTCAAAACAACCATGAATCCAAATCGGTACCATCAAACACTAGCATTTCCATTTTCTTGAACTTACTCAGATCTTCGTCTCTTTCGTATGAACCTAATTGTGGTGTTTCCCCTATTTCTTTAGTAGTCTTTCGATTAACACTTGGCCTATCAACCACAATGCACAATGCATTCCCCTGAATGAGGACGTTTCAAAACCACTTCAGACGCTAAAGATGTAAAAAAAATTTGTATTTCATCTAATGTTTGTTGCTGTTTTTCAGCTTGGACATTCAAGCATTCAATACTTTTCGTGAAGGAAGTAAGACTTTCATCCATGAGCGGCAATTTCTGAAATTGACATTAATCTCTTCAATTTCCTTATTCGTCGCCTCCAAGCATTCCTCGAATCTCTTTTGTGCCATCTTACCTAATTTTCCCAGATAGAGATCTCTGATACTAATATGAAAGGAATCAAATAGAGATTCTTATTGAAATTAAGAGTGAAGAACATATAAGAGTACAATCCTAATCTTCCTCCTACTCTTGAGGAAAATAACATAGTAACACCACATATATACCCACTAACCGTCTTTTGTCCATCGACTCTCCAATAACTAACTCCTTCTTTTCCCTTTTTACCCCTCCTCTTATAAGTATGCATCATATCTGGTCTAACAACTTTCCACTAATTTAACACCAAATCAACACACATACGAGTTGAGTAATACTTGATTGTAGTCATCTCCATGTAGGCCATCATTTATCACAGGGGAGACAAAATAATAAACTTTTTTTAAAAAAATCAAATTTTGTTGCCACATGGCATGTTTTTAAGTGGGCTACATGGAGATGGGTGCAGCGTAAGTATTTTTCAAAATTAAATATATCATAACTTACCAACTTATCAAATTAAGCTTATGAGTTTAGCACTAGTTTAACACCAAATCATATTAAAAGAGAGCACATATAGAAGCTGAGTACAAAGAGCAAAAGATTAAATATATCATAACTTACCAACTTATCGGCTCAAGCTTGTGAGCTTTGCACTATTCTAATACCAAAACATACTAAAAGCAAGCACATATACGAGTTGAATACTAAGAATCAAACATTTATTTGAACCATGTAAAGGGTCCACACTAACCTCATGAAATTAGCCTCGTCTTGCGATTTACTAGGCACATCAAGGGGTGACTTATCCAAAGACACTGCTAACAAATTCAATATTAGTTCCATAGAGAATATTGAGACAACCTGTGTATTAGGTAAAAGGAAACTGGCTTGAAACAAGTTACCTCTTGCACTTGTAGAGTGAGTGACAGGGAAGTGGATGGGAACTTGAAATGTGGATGGGAACACTTTTTTAATTCAACACTTGGAATGTGGATGGGAACTTGAATATGTATTTTTAAGCACTTCTTTTTTAAAAAAATTATTTCAATAAAAATTTTCTTATATATATCTTGCATGTTTTAAAAAGCCACTTAAAATGGTTTTTCATTGCAATATATTCAAAAGTGTAATCATAAATATGTTTTTTTTTTTTACTACCTCTTTATGAAGACTTTTGGTTGATAACTTGAAAGTCTTTTTTTTTTTTTGTTATTAATCTATGTTTCAGGAATAGCTTTTAAATTACTCAAAGTTGTTAACATTAGAAAAAGAACTTCGGATTGTCAAAAATCAATTAAAAAGTATTTAAACCCACATGCTATGAAGCACAGATACTTCATGTGAGGTAAAGAATCAGTATCAGACACGTATCGGATACCGATACTTCCAGATACTTCCCAGATACGTATCTGACACGCGATTTGATGTATCTATAATTTCATATACTTTCCAGATACGTATATGACACCTAATTTGACGTATCTATTTCTATGCATTTTTTTAAAAGAAAAAAGACACGTAATTCATCTAATCTTTCCCAATCTAAAATTAAGTAACCTATTTAAAAAGCTCACTACTCAGTCCAAAACTAAAAGAAAAATAAATAAATAATGGACCAAACCCTAAAGTAGAATCATCTAATCTCCATCTTTACATTTGAGTCCCCACAAAGTCCACCAAAATATAAACCATTTGGATATCTTCAACAATAAGTTCTTCGTTTATCTTCATACTTATCTCTCTAATCTTCTTCTTCTTCTTTACAATATGAATCACTTTTTTATTGCATTTTATTAACTATTATACTTCAACTTTTTAGATGTTATTTTTTTTGTATTGTATTTTAGTGTTTGTATTCTATTTTGTGCTATTGTTATTAACTTGTATGCTAAATTTATTTATATCCTATATTTTTTAAAGAAAAATAATGTATCTTCAACGTATCAGTATCCTCATTTTTTTAGAAATATATATATATTAAAAATATATATATAAATGACGTATCCTTAGACGTATCCATATCTTAGTTTTTTAGATATTGACGAATTGCCGTATCGATCGTATCCGTATTGTGTAGCTGTATCTGTGTCTGTGCTTCATAGCCCACATGGAATAATAAAAGTAAGGTTAAAATAACATTTTAATTTCTATACTTTGAAGTTTGTTCAATTTTAGTCCCTATACTATCACAGTGTTCATACTATCAATCTCGTATTTTAAGGTTCGATTCCCCCATCCCACACTTTAATTACAATATCTTTCTAAAAAAAAATAAAATTAGTCTCTATACTTTCAATAAACCTTAAATTAATTTTTCCAAAAGTGCTCATAGAAATTTTGATTTTTTTTTTTTTTTTTTTTTTTTGAAGAAAAGTTGCCAAACAATGAGCAATTGGATTTACAAACATTACTAGCCCCTTCCATCTTTGCTTGTCTCATATAAAAAATAAAATGAAATTATAAAAGAATGGCACAATAACAAAAAGAGAATTTGTACATAATTGAAACAAATAATGAACAAAATATATATATCCCAATTTTATATACATAAATTACCCGCCCTTGGTACTAAAAAAAAAAAAATAATAAGAAAAGAAAAAGAAAAAAGCCTTCCCTTGAGCATCATACCAACTTCCAATAAAGCAAGGCTTCACCCTCACATTTGATCATCGTCTAAAGTTAAGCTCTAAAACACATATTCTGTAATTAAGTTCTTTTTGGGCTATCAAATATGTTATGAATGATAATTAACTTGTGTGATCTACCTTCCTGCCTTCAGTATAACATTTCAAAAAATAATAAAATAAAAAGTTTTTGTCCCTTGTGTTTATCTTTTCCACCAATCAAAAATTAGTCGACGGATTTCTCGAGCTGTTGTATGATTGTGGAGATGAACCCATCGCTCCCTGCAATAGATTTAATATGAACTATCTAGATAAGAGTGTGCTTGTAAGTGATTTTGACATCGTCTAATGAACTTATGCTTGAACGCATTTATTCATCAAAATCGTTATGTTTGAAATGACACAAAACGAGAAATTTTTCTATACTACGGGAGTATGAAAAATTGTCCGTACTCTCTCCATTTATTATGTGCTACATCAACATACTTTTAAAATTAAAGTAGGGCTATTAGAATTTATGAAGATAAATTTATGGTGTGAATAAAAGGAGTATGATACTCTTGTAGTAATAGAAATTTTCTTGACACAAAATGGGTTCATGTTTATTTAAAGAATACTTCAAAATTAATTTTAAGAGTCCAAAACTTAATGCCAAAGTAGTTTTTTGTTAGAATACTTTTTAGAGCTTTACTTTTAAAAATAAAAAATAAAATAAAAAACCTATTTTTGAAAGAGGAAAATAAGGTTAAAAGTAGTTTTCTTCGAAAGTAGAAATTATTCTTATGAAAGTAAATGATAATGCAATATTAAACTTACCAACTGAAGAGAAACTTGACTGCTATTGCGAGAAGGGCTTGTGTCTCCCATCAGTGTTGGGTGCATTGTTTCTTCTGCCATAATTCTTAACCTGTTAAGCTCTGGAAGGATAACCTTTCCAAGATCCGGCCTATCTTTACGTCTTAACTCGGCACATTTGAGTGACAACTTAGCAAAGGACAAAGCTTCTTCAACAGGCCAATCGAGGACAGCTGGATCAAGAATATTTTCGAACGTCCCCTTCTCGATAGCTCTTTCGACATGGTGAGTCAATCCCATTGGCGGCTTTGAAGTTATCAATTGGAGAAACATGATACCTAGCGAGTATATGTCGGATTTCACACCGAGCATACCGGTTTGTTGATACTCTGGATCAATGTAGCAAAATGTTCCAGCAGTTGATGTCATTCGATATTGTGTTACGCTATCAGCAATCGACGGTGGTACAAGCCTGGCTAAGCCAACATCACTGATCTTACTGACAAAGTTACGATCGAGTAGAATGTTAGCTGGTTTTAGATCACGATGCACAAGAGGCTCTGGCTTTGTTTGGTGCAAGAACAACAATGCTGTTCCAATTTCAGCTGCAATTTTGAACCTAAGTTGCCACGAAAGCGAAGGCGTGTTTCCTCGTCGCAAAAGTCGGTCTTCTAAGCTCCCATTAGCCATGAACTCATACACCAGGCAGCCGTACTCGGGGCAAGCTCCAAGGAGGAGAACCATGTTTGGATGACGTATACAACTAAGTACTTCTACCTGTATGGAACAGTTATCTTTCAAGTCAGTTGATAAAGTTTCATATGGTTCTAATTTTCCAAAAATTGTATATTTCTATTCATTTTAAGATTGGCTTGTACACTAGAAATATTTAGCTAAGAGTTATGTTTGGTAACAAACCTCTTGTTTAAACTGAGATCGCCCTTGAGTAGCATCCGGACGTAGAACCTTAATGGCAACAGGAGTATGATCAAGATCACACTGGTAAACAGGACCATATCCTCCTTCTCCGATCCTACGAGATTCGGAAAAGAACTCTGTTGCCGCTTCGATCTCCTCGATTGTATACTTTCTATACCTGATATTATCAGTTTGTGCCAATGCATCAAAGGCCTTTTTCTTCTCTTCAGCTTCTTTGAGTGCTTTCATTTCAGCCTTCATTCTTTTCTGTGCTTCTAATTCTGCAATTCTTCTAGCTGCTTCAGCTGCCTCAATAGCTGCTTTCGACTTCGCCTTCTCTTGTTCGGCTAGTGCCAATGCAGCTTCGCCTGCCAATCTCGCCTCTTCTAATCTTTGTTCTTCTTCCAATTTCCAACGTTGTAGCTCAACAGCCTGCATCACAAACCATATATATGATTGCTGCAGCAATTGAAAGTCGGTCATGATGCACATCGATCAATCAACTTCTCTTACCTTTTGTTTTGCTGTAAGAGCTTCCTTGCAGGCTGTACTGTACATTTCCATGGTTTGCTTGAGTTCTAGCTTCAGCCTCCGCATCTCAGCCTCAACGTCTTCCTGCGCACATTGTATAAAAGTTAGAGACAGTTGCAAATATAGCAATGAGACCCAAAATATCAGCAGATAAAGCACAATGCAAAAGAATTTACAGATATAGCAAAATTTAGATCCAACTCTAGGAGTTTATCAATGATAGACTATATAGCTAGAGTCTAACATCGATAGATTTTGTAATATTTGCAATTATTTAAAAATGTAGTTAAACAGTTAATTATTACCCCTGAAAATGTTGTCTATTACAATTACCCTAAAAGTTAATATAAAAACAAAGTTTTATAATGTAATCTCACAACTGAATCCTATGAATATAGATCAAAGATATATGCAAAGAATTTGTACTTCTAAAACTCTTCATCGCATAAATTGTATGAAAGAGGCTCTGATCATCAATGTAAAAGATAGATATCCACAAGAATTACAAAAGTGAATGAAACCACTGATAACAAACAAAGTAACTCAGAACTTTACCATAGACTGTGATGAGATAGACAATCTGTCACTATCTTGTGAGATAGAAGAGAACTCGGACGGAAAGTTCATATCGACCGACATCCGTCCCAATTGCAGAGACTCAAAGCTGCGAGTCAAGTCAAGATCTGTACTGCTTGAAATTTGTGGTGGTGTCGCTCTTCCTCCCATATCTTGACTGTCATAAAGTGAAGGAAATATACGATCGATGCTCGGTCTTCCCGAGCTAACAAAAGATATATCTGAATCTTGCATAGATAAATCTCCATATGATGCTTTGTAATTATATCCTTTCCTTGTGAATGGGGACCTGCTTCCAACAACATTTTCCTCATCACTCTTTCTAAACATCATCAAGTTTTGTTTTTTGGTTTTACTACTACTTGAACACCATATCTTACTAAAAATGTCGTATTTTTCAATATTAATAACTCACGTGTTAAACTTCATGCAATTTACACATACAGGTAGAGTACTAAGAACCAAAGATAAATATATCATAGCTTACCACCAACTTATCGACTTAAACTTATGAGTTTTATACTAGTTTAACATCAAATCATACTAAAAGCAAGCACGCATACAAGTTGAGTACAAAGAATGAAAGATTGAATATAACATAGCTTACCAACTTATCAACTCAAGCTTATGAGTTTTGCACTAGTTTAACGCTATATCACACTAAAAGTTAGCTCATGTACGAATTGAGTACAAGGAAGGAAAGATTAAATATAGAATTAGCTTGCCAACTTATTGACTTAAGCATATAAGCATTTGATAGGAATCAAGTAGAGATTGTTATTGAAATTAACCATGAAAAACATAAAAGAGTACAATCCCAATCTTTCTCCTACTCTAGAGGAAAATACCACACCTAAAACATAGAAAACAAATAAGTCCTTCTTTTCCCTTTTTATCCCTCGTCTCACAAGTATGTATTACAGGTAGTCTAACATTATTCCCCTGCTTCAAAATTCAACTTGTTCTCAAGTTACAAAGTAGGAAATTGACAATAAAAATCATCCAACACCTCCCCATATAGCCTCATGAACTAGTAAATCCTTTCCATCGCACAAGGACCTCCCAAGCCTAAGTATACAGATTATGCCAATAACCATAGACCAACTTTGGTACAGTTATCCACTCAAATAAGCCAGTGAACAGTGGTGGAAGACAACGATGAGGACCCACTAACTTTTTCAATCGAGAAACATGAAAAATTGGGTGAATAGTCGCTCCCTCTAGTAACGCTAACTTGTAGGCCAATATTTCTACCCTTTGGTGAAAGTTTCTCATTTCTTTTTTTAGCCAACGAAGTCTCACAATATGGTCTGATTTTCAAGAACACCCAATTACCCACTTCATACTCAACCTCAGCCCACTTCTTATCAGCAAACTTTTTCATTTGATCCTGAGCCACACGTAAGTACTCTATGAGAATACTGAGAGTAGCATCCCTTTCCTTCAATTGTTGATCCAATGTAGAATTCAAAGTGCTTGAATTCCAATAATAAATTAATGGCAGAGGCATTCTACCATAATTGCCTGAAAATGAGTGAGTCCTATGGAAATATGGTAAGTGGTATTGTACCAATATTTAGCCCAATACAACCACTTGATCCATTCATTGGGACGCTCACTACAGAAAAAAAAATCTTAAATAAGCTTCTAAACAACAATTCACGACCTCTATTTGTCCATCCGACGTTGGATGATAAGCTGAACTGTGGTTCAATCTTGTTCCTGCAGCAAGAAACATCTTTTACCAAAAATGGCTCATAAACACTTTATCATGAATAGAGATAATGGATTTAGGATATCCATAAAGTCAAACAACCTTATTTACAAAGATATCAGCCACGCTCTTGGCTATAAATGGATGTTTCAAGGCCATAAAGTGGCTATATTTACTCAATCTGTCAATTACAACCAAAATAGCATCAAACCCATTAGCTTTTAGTAACCTCTCTATGAAATCCACAAAAATGTGCTCCCATAGAGCTTCAGGTAATCCTAATGGCAATAATAAACCAGCTATACTCATGGCTAAAGATTTATTTTGTTGATAAATCAAGTAGTTCTCTACATATTTCTTCATATCATTTTCATTCCTTCCCAATAAAGTTCTTCAATCGTCCTCGAGTATCTCGAATGACCACCAAAAACAGAATCGCGATATGTATGCAAAATAGTGGGTATCGTTGTGGAAGTCTTGGAGAGAACTAACCGATTTTTATACTTGAGAACACCTTGATTCAAAGTGAACCATGGAACACTACTGTCATCCATCTACAATAGTTGAATAATTTTACTCAACTTGGGATCCTTTTTTATTTCAACACGAACAATCTGAACATCAAGGATTGCAGGAGCTGACAAATAAACAAGATTGATCATTGGAGGAACTCATGGCTATGCATCAGCTACCTTATTCTCAACCTCTAGTTTGTATTTCACTTCAAAATCATATCCCAACAACTTAGCAATCCATTTCTGATGTTGAGGTTGTATTACCTGCCGATCTAACAAAAACTTCACATCTTTTGATCCATTCGTACCACAAATTTGTGTCCCAATAGATAAGTTCGCCAAGGTTGTACAACTAATACTACGACCATTAACTCATGTTCATAAATCGACTTTGCATGCTCCATGATATAAAAAGTCTGACTAAAATAAGCTATCGGACATTTATTCTAAAGAAGAACAACCTCAATTCCATGACCAGATGCATCCGTTTCAATTTCAAAAGGTTGTGTAAAATCAGGCAATGCTAGTACCGGCAATGTCACCATGTCAGTCTTTAATCTCTCAAATGAAAATTGTGCTTCAGCGGTCCATTCAAACATTCCTTTCTTCAATGACTGACTTAGAGGAGCAACTAAACTTCCATAATTTCGAATAAGTCGCTGGTAATAACCTGTAAGTCCCAAGAAACCCCTTACCTCCTTAACCATGGTTGGTGTAAACCATTCTAACATTGCTCACAGCTTTTTAGGATCTGCCTCAACCCTTTTTTTAGAAATGAAATGACTCAAGTATTCAACTCTATCATGTGCAAATTGACACTTCTTTTGATTGGCATACAATTCATTCTCCTTCAACACTGAAAGCACCAATTGCAAATGCACTAAATGATCTTCTAAACTTCTTCTATAAACCAGAATATCATCAAAGAAAACAAGGAAAAACTTCCTTAAATATGGTCAAAATACCTTATTCATCAAGGCTTGAAAAGTGGATGGAGCATTTGTCAAGCCAAAAGACATAACTAAAAATTCATAATGATCTTCATGAGTGCTAAACGTCGTTTATTCAACATCTTCACTGTGCATCAAAATTTGATAATATCTCGACTTTAGATCAATCTTTGAAAAGTAATTAGCCCCATGTAGTTCATCGAACAACTCTTTTATCATCTGAATTGGAAACTTATCAGAAATTATCACACTGTTCAAAGCTCTATAGTCAACCCAGAAACACCATCCCCATCTTTCGTTTTCACCAACAAAATTGGGCTTGAGTAAGGACTGACACTCGGACAAATAATGCTGACATCTAACATTTCTCAAACTAACTTTTCCATTTCACTCTTCTGATGGTAAGCATATTGATACAGAAGAACATTTACCAGTTGAGTTCCAATTTTGAGATGAATGTGATGCTTAATTCCTCGATTCGGAGGAAGTTTCCTCGGCCACTTGAAAACATCCAAGTACTCCTCTAATACCTCCACTATTAATTCCCTTAAAGTTACCACTTCATCAGTTCCATACCATTCTGCCAAGGATACCCTACCTTCTGTTGTTCGACGTTCAATTAGGTAACCTTGGTCATTCGATTCCCATGACTTAAATAGATGTTTCAAACTTACCCTGGATTTTGTCAAACTTGAATCTCCTTTCAGTACAAATGAATGAGCTCCTTTGTTGATTGTCATGGTCAAATTTCTCCAATCCACCTTTGTTACCCCCAAAGTGAATAGCCATTGCATCCCGAGAATCACGCCTACACTTCCCATCTTCACGAGCAAAAAATTCTCATGGATAACAATGGAACCCAACTTCAGCTCAACATTCTTATAAATTCCCTTCCCTTTCACTGCCTTACTGGTACCTATAATAACCCCATAATTGGAAGTATTGAGCACTAACAGCTGAAGTGTCTCAACTACACGTTGGGATAGAAAATTATGCGTAGCCTCACAATCAATAAGCACAATCACCTCCTCCATACCAATTGAACCTCGCAGTTTCATAATGCCTGGATTAGTCAAACCTACGATGGAATTCAGAGATAACTCTACCACTGGTTCCAGTTCCATCATCGTCTGTTGCAATTCCACTATCCTTCCTTGTTCCTCCCCATCATCAAATACTTTGAACTCCTCAACATTATTTTAAACTAGAAGAATGTGCAACCTGCATTGATCCCTACCTTTACAACGATGTCCAATTGTGTACCTTTCATCACAGCGAAAACAGAGACCTTTGTCCCGCCAAGCCTGAAATTCAACACTGGATAGTCGTTTTAACGGTCCCCTACGTCGATTTCCATCCGCTACTACCTCATATAATATGATAGTTCTCATCGAAACCACGTCGATCAATTGTTTTCCCTCGTCTTTCTCTGCAAATTGAACAATAGGAGGTTGGGTTTTACCATCTAGGACACCACATCCCAAACCAACGACTTCTTTGTTTTCAACTAATTGACCACAAATCGTTCCTTGTTTTGTCAAACAGAAACTTTCCACAAACGTAACTTCAAATCTTGCCAACTCCAAAATGGTTCATGTTCCTCCGTCTTAAGATACCAATCAAGCGTTGCTGATTCGAAGTTAATAAATGTCGCTGTCATCTTCTCCTCCTCCGTCAACTTGTGAATCTGAAAGTATTGATCTAATCTAAACAACCACGAATCCAAATCGATACCATCAAACACTAGCATTTCCATTTTCTTGAACTTACTCGGATCTTTGTCTCTTTCGTCTGAACCCAAATGTGATGTTTCCCCTATTTCTAATAGTCTTCCGATCAACACTTGACCTATCAACCACAATGCATTCCCCTGAATGAGGACGTTTTAAAAACACTTCAAACGCTAAAGATGTAAAAAAAATTCGCATTTCATCTAATGTTTGTTGCTGTTTTTCAGCTTGGACGTTCAAGCTTTCAATACTTTTCGCTAAGGAAGTAAGAGTTTCATCCATGAGCGGCAATTTCTAAACATTGACCTTAATCTCTTCAATTTCCTTATTCGTCGCCTCCAAGCATTCCTCGAATCTCTTTTGTGCCATCTTACCTAATTTTCCCAGATTGAGATCTCTGATACCAATATGATAGGAATAAATAGATATTCTTACTGAAATTAACAGTGAAGAACATATAAGAGTACAATCCCAATCTTCCTCCTATTCTAGAGGAAAATAACATAGTAACACCACATATATACCCATTAACCGTCTTTTGTCCCACTCGACTCTCCAATAACTAACTCCTTTTCCCTTTTTACCCCTCCTCTCATAAGTATGCATCACATCTGGTCTAACAACTTTCCACTAGTTTAACACCAAATCAGCACACATACAAGTTGAGTAATACTTGAGTGTAGTCATCTCCATGTAGCCATCATTTATTATAGGGGAGATAAAATAATAAACCTTTTTTTAAAAAAAATCAAATTTTGTTGCCACATGACATGTTTTTAAGTAGGCTACATGGAGATGGGTGTAGCGTAAATATTTTTCAAAATTAAATATATCATAACTTACCAACTTATCAAATTAAGCTTATGAGTTTAGCACTAGTTTAGCACCAAATCATATTAAAGGAGAGCACATATAGAAGTTGAGTACAAAGAGCAAACGATTAAATATATCATAGCTTACCAACTTATCGGCTCAAGCTTGTGAGCTTTGTACTAGTCTAATACTAGAACATACTAAAAGCAAGCACATATACGAGTTGAATACTAAGAATCAAAGATTAAATATATCATAGCTTAACGATTTATCGACTTAAGCTTATGAGTTTTGCACTAGTTAAACATTTATTTGAACCATGTAAAGGGCCCACACTAACCTCATGAAATCAGCCTCGTCTTGCGATTTACTAGGCACATCAAGGGGTGGCTTATCCAAAGACACTGCTAACAAATTCAACATTAGTTTCATAGAGAATATTGAGACAACCTGTGTATTAGGTAAAAGGAAACTGACTTGATACAAGTTACCTCTTGCACTTGCAGAGTGATTGATAGGGAAGTCGGGCGTATCGGATTTTGTGCTGCATTGTTGCACTAATTGACCTCGTAGAGCACTTACCGATGGAGCAGGACGTGATGCCGAACGCATCGATTGGATTTTACCTTTAGAAATGACAAACACATTACAAAAATCTGGTGCTCCTTTGACTATACTGCCAGGAATATCAGTTGCCTTGAATCTGCTCAAAATAAAATTCATTCCAAATTAATGTTAACTCCAAGCATAATATGGTCAAAACATATACTAAATTGTCAATGGGTTGGGTTCAAAGGGATCTTTTCAGCTCAACCCGACCGTTCAAGATGGCAAGATCGAGTTTTTTAGGTCAAATTTTTTTTAGAATACTTCTACCTAAAAACAAAATTGTATGTATTTTGAACAAATAAAAACATGCCTTAAGAAGCCAGATTTTGCTGAAGCACCCACGACAATATTCTCTATGGCTGTATTTGCAACATACTCAATTATGGCCTTTGCTACATCTGTATCTTCCAACACAATATCTTTGCATTGTATCTATAAATCACACCAAAACATAATTCAATATTATGAACAACAATTTATGTCAAAATAAAAAAGTAAAAGTAAAAAATTTGAACGTTAAAAAAAAAAACTTACATCCTTTCGAGTACAAAAGCAACGAAAAGGAAGGAATAATTCTTTGACACTGGCTTCAGGGTCCGATTTCAAACTCATCTCTGCACCCAAAAAAGAGATCCTCATATGAAACTTTGTCTCGTATTGTTTTATGAACTTCATTGTTTTCCAATAAAATTCTATACAAAAGAGCATTCTAGGCACCAAAAGCAAGATAGATTTTGCTAGAAATGCACAAAAAATATGGAACTTTTCAAGTTCAAAATGAGAGATTCTATAACAACAAACAATTTTAGGTCAAATGAGTCACACGACAAAATCCGAGAAAATTTTCGATACTATGATATATATTGCTTCCTACGTCAATATGCTTTTAAAAATAACATGAGCATCTCTTGCATTAGAAAAATATTTATGAAGAAAATTTTTGAATGTGAACATAGAAAATATGATATCCCTTGTAATACTAGAATTTTTCTACAAAATCAAGAAATTGTGTGTTTTGAGATTTCATCATCATTTTACCGATTACAATTAACTTTTGAAAGATTTGAACCAAATTGAACAAAATAGACTAATGTTTATATTCAATTTTCAAACCCTTCACAATTCATTAAGACATCTGTTTAAAGACAAAAGTTTAGATAGGAATGTATATGGGTTGGGCTGAGTTGGGTTGAGGAAATTTTTAGGACCAACCCGAAAATTTGGGTTGGTCGGATTAGCAACTCAAATGACCCAAATAAAGTCTCTAATCCAACCCAATCCTTAAAATTCAGGTTGGGTTGGGTTGTCAATTTATAACTTATTTTTTCTTTTTAATAAAAAATGTGTAAATTTATATATAACACATAACTAATAATTAAAATCTCGTAAAATTCAAATGTTAAATACTAAATAACTATGATATTTATTGCAAACTTTAAACAAAGACAAATATTATACCAATTTTTTTAAAAAAATCATTAAAAAGTTAACAAAGTAATCAAACTTATATAAAGTTCCGGATGGATTAGGTCAAACCAAATTTTTTTAGTCAACCCACGACCCAACCCAACCTAACAAAAAAAAATTAACCCAATTCAAGAACAAAACTAACCCAACCCAACTCTTATATTTTGGGTTGGGTAGTCCGGATTACTCGGGTTGACGAGTTATTTGAACACCCCAAGGTTTAGATCTCTGCCCACATGATTGAACTAAAAAAGTAAACCCACAAATAAAGATTCGGTGTGATAACTATTTAATTTTTGAAAATTGACCTTATAAATAGTTTTATAACACTATTTACATTTTCTTCTATCAACTTTCTATCAATATTTTCAAGATTCATATCAAGTTCGCGAAAAAGAGCTTAGCTCAACCGGTATCAATATATGCTAAGGATCAAAAGGTTCAAATCCTTCCACCCCCAATTTGTATTTTTAAAAAATTTATACCAAATTTTAAAAATTGAGGGAAAAAGTTTCGATAAACCAAACAGTTACGAAACGACAAAAGTAAATCAAACATCAAATCGTAATACGAAAACAAAAGGGTTTAGAGAGGGAGAGAGAGAAAGAAAGTACTTTGGGAAGAATTAGGAGATTTGAGTTTGACATGAATGAGAAAAACAGTCTGTCCTCTTTGAAGCAAATGATCAATTGCCCATTTGAGAGCTCCTTGACTTCCTTTGTCTTTATCAATTGCCACTGCCACAAATCCATTCACATTCAATCTCTCTTTTCTTTCTAAGCTGTATCTTGGTAACCACATTTTTTTCTCTCTTTATTATTTTTCTTCTCTTTTTTTCCCTTTCAAAAACAAATCAAAACAAACCCAAAACCAATACCAAAGAACCGAAAATTTTACAATTTGAGTTCTCTGATTTTTTTTATTCTTTTCAGGTGCTCTGTTTCTTCGAAACAAACAAACAAACAAGAAAGGTTATGTTTCTTTTTTTTCCAAAACTAATCTTTTCTCTTTCATCGATTTTGGTCATTTGGTGGTTCTTATTTATTATGGATAATTTGGTTTTATTTGAATTTTTCAAACTGTAACTGCCATCCCATGTATTTCGATCGCATTTGACTATTTTTTACATTTTTTTCTGTTGAAGACACAAGGAGAAAAAGAACAAATCGCTTTAGACACGGACTTTTGCTTTTACCGTACGTCTAGTCCTGAAATTAACATTCTTTTATTTTTTTTAATTTTATATTTTTTATTGGAAATAATACTCTCTTTATTTTTGTCAAATCTAGTTTCCATTTGTTTATAATGTTGAGTTTCAGTAATGTTGATGTCAAATTTTGGACCAGAAAATACGTACATGACCAACGTGACACTAACAATGGATTTTGTTTGAAGAGAAGAAGAACTTGGCTTGCCAAAAAAAATGTACACATTGGTGTGGTATTTACTACAAATACTCCAATGTTTAAATCAGAAATTGAAAAAATGTGGAAGCTAGAGAGTTTGAGAGTAGGGCTCTAATTACCTCATATAAAGTTATAATGATATATTTATAGAGAAAATTGACCTAGAGTATTCTCGAGGGTTCCGAATTGCCTTAGGATAATTAAATAATCGGTCGGGCCAAGGGATGTGCTCGGTTTTATGTTTGGCTACGATCGGCCTCCACCTTAGTCAAGGTAGAGCAGGCTATATCTTGGACTTAAAATGCTGCTTTGGGTTGAGGCATGCATAAAACTTGTCTCATTAGACATTTGGCAAGGGTCGATCTCGACCAAGACCAGGTGTCTTTCTAGTCCATATCTTGGGCCTAAAATGCTACTTTGGGTCGGGCATGCGAAACATGCCCGTTAAGTATTTGGCAAGGGTTGGAGGCTGAGGTTACTGGCTTGGGCCAGCCCCCTTCTACTCATTTCTGTCTTTAGTTGACACTTTCAATTCATATCACGCTACTTCTTGACTTTTTCATTTCTAGATGTCAATTATACCCTTCGGTTCAAAATTAACCATAACAAATAAAACATTAGAAATGCAGTTGTCCGATATTAAAAAGTTCAAGGAAGTTATGAGCTCTAAGTACTATAAAGGAAGTCTATGTCTTCGATTTCAAATTGTCTATTTAAAAACACTTTAAGCTTAAGTGTGCTAACTCTAATTAAATTTCTTTTATGTATTCTCTAGTTTAAGAGTGAAAAAAATAATATGAGTAGTATAAAAGCTTTAAGATAGTGCTCTTATACGTAGAATCAGAAGAGATTGCTTTCTGCTCTTATACATAGAATCAGGAGAGATTGCTTTCTTTTATTTTTATTTTTGTGATTTTCTACTTATTCCTATGGTAGTAGTAGAGATGACTATGTGGTAGTGAAATCCCCCACAGGGATTGGGGTAAGAATTATTACTAAATTGTTTATTATTGTTAGTTTTTCATGACAATTTGAATTTAAAGATAAATTACTCAAAATTTGACCTAAAAAACTAATCAACTTTATTAGTAGAAAAAATAAATATAAATCAAATTATTCATATAATATAATCTAAATTTAAATATTCAATTTAAACATATTCCTTATCTAACCAATAAGTAAAGTTGAAATGTAAATGTAATATTTATATTATAATAATAATAACATAACATTAAATAATTATACTAAATAAATAAATAGAGATTAACCAGGGATGGGAAACAGGGCAGGGGCAGAGACGGGGAATGTCCCCATCCTTGTTTAGCTCACGGAAAATCTTTTTCCCCTACTCCTTCCCCCATTCTCCGCCTAATCGAGAATCTCCACCCGTTTGGGACGGGTCCCATCTCCGCAGGAAAATTGGACACCTCTAGGTAATAGTGAGAGGTTTTTTTTTCCTAACATGTCAGATAATGACCATCCAAATATCTCCGCAATAATATGATATTATCTACTTTTGTTATAAACTTTCATAGTTTTGCTTTTAGTTTTACTCCATAAAAAACCTCATACTATAGTGGATGTCTTCACTTGTATCTTAAGAAAAAAAAAAGGGGGGTTATGGATACATAAAAGATGGGTGTAAGGACCAAATATCTCGTATTAAAATTACACCGACCAAATTTAGACAGTTAAAACTAAAATAACCCCTAAAATTTAGGGACCAAAAAACAAAATATAAGAAAGTCACTCCCTCTCTATAGATCGGACTTCCACTTCACTACCATAAGATGAATAAAATTCATCATCAGTACTACTTTCCGTTTCCTTCAACTCCTCAATCTTCTCCACCGCCTCCTTCAATCCCCACCGTTGATCCTCCTCCTCTTCGCTGCAATTCATTCCGATCCGCAGCAGCCGCACCATTTCTCCGTCTTCGTTCTTCGTCCCTTTCATCATATCACCGTCGAAAACCTCCGCCGTCCACTCCTCTCTCACCGCCGACTTCACCCACGCCGCCAGGTCGCCGTTGGCCGCGCCTCCCCCGTGCCGGAGATAGTTCGCCGGAAACTTTCCGGTCAGAAGCTCCAGGATCAGAATTCCTAAACTCCACACATCGGTCTTTCTGGAGACACGCCGGTGCCGGATGTACTCCGGCGACTTGTACGCGGCCATGAATTGGTGTGCTTGCTCCTGGCAAACCAGAGGGTCGAGGCCGAAGTCGGTTAATAGAGGCTCGTTACTGCTGTTGAGAAGAATGTTCGAGGATTTTAAGTGGCCGTGTGGTAGGCTCAGGCTCGGTAGCTCTCTATGTAAATGGACCAGGCCTCGGCCCACTCCTTTGATGATCCGTAGCCGTGTGGGCCAGTCCAGCCCAATATTTCCAGGCGTGCGCTGAGCTGGAATATTTTGAATTATTATTTTTTTTTTAGTTACAAAAAGCAGATGTAATAATATATATGTAATTTTCTAACTAGATCCTTAAATTAAAAAAAGAGTCATTTATTTACTGTAAGAGTGGAAATTTACCTTTTTATTTTAAGTTTAGAATTTGAAACCTCCTACATTGATTATTATATTAAGAAGAAAAATAATACATATATATTTTTTACAATATGTGGGATAGGAGAATTAAACATCCGACTTTGAGATCGATAATACAAACATTATGTTAGTCGAACTATGCTTATTTAAGAATGAGCAATCAGTTACACTCAAGTTAATATATTTATTTTTCCATTGAATATAACTAAGTGAATAAAACAACAATTAAGATCTCAAATATTGATATTGAATACCTATTCCTACAATTTTTTTTTACTACAAAAGAAACGGCAAAAAAGGGAAGAAAAAAAAACACGTCCATTAAGTTACGAGTCCAATCATTGTTTTCAAAACCATTTTGACTTTTTTTTTTCTTTAATCTAATGGTTATGGTTTTTTGGATGGTCAAATATTATAGTAATTTTTCTTACAAACTTTCATTTTTAGAAAAAAAAAATATAACAGAAAATCTCTCTTTTAAAAAAAATGTCTGGTGAACCATGCCATAACTCATTAACTACATGTGGAACTAGATTGAAATCAATAACAAAGTCATACTATTTGTTAATTTTTTAAATCAGTCAATTTAAATATATTTCAGTAAATAAGACATCAATTATCATTTCAAAAGTCAATGATTCGATCTTCTATCTTTAAAATTGTTGAATTAAAACAAATATAAAAACACTCAAATTCTTCTTTATAAAGAGGTGTTAAATTCAAGTATTAGATGAGTTGGAGATCCTACCATGGCCATGAAGATGATCAGCCAAGTTCCCATTCCCCATGAACTCAGAAATCAAAAGCTTATCTTCATTTCTATAATAGAAAGCCAGAGGAGGAAGCAAATTGGGATGTGAAATTGAGCCCAGCTTTTTCATGTGCTCATGAAACTCTTCGAACCCAACACATCTCATGGGCCGAAGCCTTTTCACTACCACTGGAGGCCCATTTGAGAGTAGGGCCTTATAAGACGACCCAAAACTTCCACCGCCCAAAACTTCTGCTGGGGCCCTCAACAGCTCCTCTAAGTCAAAGATGGGCCTGTCGGCCCGAACGAACTGCAGCTTCGCATTTTCTTCTGTTTGCTCCTGATATTGGGCCTTTGCCAGGCCCAATTTATCGTGGGCTTCTTCCGCCGCTAATGATAGAGCCTTGCGGCGGCGGTAGCGATGGCGAATGACAATGATAGCTAACAAGATGATTCCGACGGTTACTCCGGTGAGGATGTACCATTTCTTTGGAGACTTGCATCGACTTAGAGGTTTTCCACATAAATCGTTATTCCCTGTTGGAGACAAATGAATTTTCATTTTAGTTCTCATTCAATATAATGTTGCGTTTGGTAAGAGATGGATTTTGAATTCTCAAATAATTTGAAAATTGATGTGTTTAATTGAAAAAGACGCTACTGTATGTAAGGTTATAAACTACTTATTGATTTGTTAGCTGGAGTGTTTTTAAAAATTAAGGAAACTTTTGAAAACTAAAAAAAAATATTTTTTATTTTTGGAATTTGGATTAGAATTTTATTTAGTTCGGAAAGATGGAAACTATAATAAATGAGTGTGTAAGATAAATGAGTAAAATTTTTAAAGACCAAATGTTATCAAACAGAGTCCGAAGAATTCAATGTAAAATGAGTTGCATTATTATATATTCACTATATATATATATCCAAAATTTGAAATTAAACATACAAGGAAGTAAATCAATGTTCCTGTCGACAAAAGAAATCGTTAATAACAATGAATGAAAAGTAAAAACTCGCAGCCCAATTTTCAATTATAAACTTAATGTTGTACTGATATCTAAATTAAAGATTAAGATACAAAAAATGATTGTGCTCTAAAATTTTAATCACAAAAAAATTATATTAAGTTCATGTTAATTTAACATTATTTATCCTATCTATAGCCTATACCGGGGATGAAAAGATTGGATATAGTTCGTTTTCTGCTAAAATTGACATGGTTAAATTATTTTCTCCCAAAGTTCGATCAAATCTTTAATTTAAAGATATATATTTCACGAAGAAAATGATAATTATGTCACTCCATTAAACAGCTAAAGATAATCCTACAGCAATTCCAAAGAATCCAAAACTGGATAGATTATAATAAAGATAAAAGCGATATATATTTTATTTTTTTAAAAAAATTAAACCTACGAATACTACTTCCATCATTGATTTCTCTATTTTGTGATCTCCATTCTAAAAGTATTTCTAAAATCGAAGCTAAACTTTAAAAGTAATAATAATAATAATAAAATATTCTTCGTTTTTAAAATTTATCTACAAATTCAGATGTTTATTTAGGAAAGATGAAAACATGATCGAAAAATAGTGAGAAAACAAATATTTTTCTAAACTCAAATGGTTATTAAATGAGTTTAAATTATTTTAATTTCTTTTTCACATTTGGCTCAAAGTTCCTAGTTTATGTTTGTGTGTAAGAATACGTCTCGCAATGATTTTTGCTCATGTAAGACGATTAAAAGAAGATTGAAAATTTTTCTCAAAATACTCGTGGATAAAACGCCTTACTATTTCAAAAGTAAAGAGATGCTTCACCAAATTCTTTTTACCAAAACATTAAAAAAGAATAATTTAAAATTATAAGTTTTAAAAAATTATACTTGTTTCTCACGAGTTTTTGATAAATCATTCCGAATTCTAAATCTAAACTAAAGATAAAAGAAAACTCATACTTGAGGAAAGGACATCTTTTTTATATATAGTTCAACAATATGTGAAAATGGAGATTTAAACTTCTTGCCACTTAGTCGATAAAATATACCTTAACTAGTTGTATTTTTAAATATTTTTGAAAAAAAAAAAGAAGAAAGAGTAAATTGCAAAAACCACACCTAAAATATAATACTTGTTGCAATTATACCTTCAAATTTTCAATTGAAAAAATTGCTCTCAAACTTATTCAAGTGTTAAAATTGAACAATCGTAGAAATTTTAATGTTGGTATAAGTTTAAGGATTCACTTTTTATCATTTGAGGGTTCAATTTTAACATTTTTGCACGTTTAAGAGTGTTTGAAAGTATAATTGTAACTACCATCATACTACGAGATAATTTTTGCAATTGGCCCAAAAACAAACAAACAAAAAGACCATCCAAGTTGATATATATAGCTTCTTCACCTGCAAATGCATTGGAGTCGATATTGGCTAAGCCAGAGGGTATTGCACCCTCCAATTGGTTATTGGACAAATCGAACAACTTCCAATCCCTTGGAATAAAATCAGGAATTTTGCCTTCAAATCTATTCCCTTCAAGGCTCAATTCCACCAATGCTGGCAAACTAGAAAGGGAACCTGGAATTTGTCCTTTAAAATCATTCTCTTCTAAACGCACCGTTTTCAACGACCTCATATCTTGAAAAGCATCATCAGGTATTGTACCAGATAATTTGTTGTATGCAAGATATAAAGCTCTCAGTGCGCCCAGTTTCTTAACCGGAGGCATTGAACCATGAAAGCTATTGTTCATGAAGCTCAAGCTCCTTAGAGATGGCAAGTTCACGAGTGTGTCTATGTCGATAACGCCGCTTAAGCTCATGTTCTCAAGCCGTAACCCAAACAGAGTTCCATCCTTGCAAGTCACACCAGTCCAGAATTTACCTCTCGTTTTTGGATCGTCATCACATATGTTGATAGACACATTCCAATTGTCCAAGGCGGCGTTTATAGAAAGAGAGCTCTTGAACTTGACGAGAACTTCGGCCTCCGGACTGGTACTAGAGGAAGTGTTGCAGCACCACACTAGAAATAAGATCAGTAAAAACAGGTCTGCTTTATGAGCCATGGGTGAGGGAAGGTCTTGCAAAAGTGTACTTGTAAGGGAAATGAAGGAATGATGAAAATGAAAAAGAAGTAGAGAGAAGTTTCTTGTTTTGATGAGCTGTTGAAGGCTGGTCCTTTTAAGTGATATTGCATAGTTTGTTCCCCCCCCACTTCCCAACAAAAGGAAAGGAATAACATAACATAGTTTAATGAGTTTGGAGTTTTGTAGTATCTTTCTTGTTATTCATGAAAAAAAGAATCCATTGGTCTTAGAAAAAAGAACAAAAAGAGGTTTTCATAAATAATCATTGGATTGGGTTTCTATCTTTAACCTGGAAAATGTCGACAGCATTTTACCGTTGCTCGCATGGCCAACTTGACATTTTGTCTGTAGGAGGAAAGATGAGAAGATTCAAAAGTGTAATATGTAATCAAACTGGCAATTTCCTAAGTGCTAACAAAATGATTTATGATTTAAACACACATCTACAAAAGGAGTTGAAGATACCATAGGAGAGCAACTCTCACTTGGTGGGTTAATGCAAACCGAAATTTTCATAATGTGAGTCACTCACAATCTTCAAGCAGGCCACGGAGATCGTTAATAGTGTTGAGAATATCTCCAAGGCATCTGATAAGCTTGCTCCCTTGATGCCTTACCAAATTAGTTTGGTCCTTGTCATTCTTTTCATCAGAAGTTGCATATTCTGCATTCTCAGACACAATTGCTTGAACTTTTTCTGCATTTTCAAGCAAAAACTTTGCCATCATTTGCTCTTTGGGTTCGAGATTATCGGTCACCTTTGATCCATTGTTTTTGATGTAGCATTCACGAGGCTCTACTTCTGGAAAGCTTAATAGAGGTTTTTCTTCTTCTTCTTCTCCATCTTCTACTTCTTCTTCTTCCTTACATTCTAAAGATTTCTCAAGGGCCCGATTTCTCTCACATTCCAGAGATTTCTCAAGGACTTGATTGCTCTTAGACATTGAACGACGTCTTTGCCTTTTAGGCCCTGGCATTACAAAATCAGACAGAAGAAAAAGACCAATATTATTGAAGTAATTTGAAGACAGCAATTATAAGAACCATCCCCACACATTACAAGCTGCTTCAAAGCAATTTATACAGTATGACATTTTTGTCAACCAGCTCTTCTGGTTTAAAAAAAAAATTAACAATTAAGCCTTATGTATGACTTCCATCTCCATGAGAAAATTGGGACATCAAAATAACTCTGAAAGGAAAACCCGTCCTATCAGGTCTAGTATGATAAAAGTTAGCAGAATACCAAGTTCAAATTGCACCTAATGGATTATAAGGAAAAGAAAAGAACCAAACAATCTAGATCCTGGAATGGCTATAATACTGACTGCGAGTTCTCTTCAACATAATGTTTCACTGCTCCAATTCTTCAAGTCACTGCTTAGGATTGAGTGAGGGTAGCTCTTTCAACGTTTTGTTTTGATTTGTATAAAGATGGTTTCTAGATACAACAAAATATATTCATGAAATGTTATAGGCAGACGCTATATCTGAGATTCTGAAGTAGTTAAACTACCCTTTCCTTAGAGTTTTTAGCTTTAATTTGTTGTTTAATACAGTCGTCCACACAACTGGCCAGATAAAAGGTCCAAAACCAATGGTTCCATACCTTTGAAGAGCTCATAAAAGATGAAACATAAATCATCATTCTCATTGATGTGGTGTAATAGAAACAATCATGTCGCTCAAGATTTATTACCAAGAACAAGAAATAAAGGTATTTGTTTCGGTTTCTATTAATTTCACAGCATTACGAACAAGAAGAAAACAAAAAAGATTCCTCAAATTTCCTCAATCATTGATCAAGAAACAAAATAATAATAAAAATATTTAATTTAATAGCTAGGCTATCAAATCCCCTGCTTGCATGATGCTCATGACTCACGCAGCTAATCTCTAGGAAGTCACTAAGTGAAGCAAGAAATGATTTATGTTCTCCTAATATCTATGTATAGCCGTCTGACCCTATTTCATTTGGTTGTTGAAGATATTAAATCTTGGGCAAGTGTCCACCATGATTTAACTCATTCCATCTAAGCCCTTTTTATTTTCATGGCCTTTGTTGACCACAAGGCCAAAACTAAAAGATGATTATTATGAAGTGTATTCAATGAAAGTCTAGAGAGGACAAATTCACATGAAAACTTGATCTATAAGCACTTTAGGAAATAAAGTACCATACCAGGCTCTGCAATTTCATCAATGTTCTCAACAGCAGCCTCCGGATCACTATCCGGCTCCGTATCCGACTGATTCGCCCTCATCGTTGCAACATTATCAATTGCTTTGAACAGCTCCTCATCAAAGTTGTCAGGAAGTCCCAATTCTTTTCTCCTTCCACTTTCCAAACACCAATATGAATCATCCTCCGGCATCTTTAACTCCCATTGCTTGATAACATCATGTTCAATCAGCAAACAGTCCCACTTTCTCCTGCATTGATTCGAAGTCCGAACCACATCCAAAGACGTGCAGTTCTCTGCAACAATCTTCCATTTCTGATAGCTAGACAAAGCTTTCAAACAATCGGCCTCCACAGCCGCAATCACATTAACAAGAACAAGACAATCCGCCGCCGTCCAATCCGGTGCTACTGCTATCTGAGAACGCGTCCGACGAGAACCTGAAACCCCCAGTCCACGGTTGCCGGCGTTTTCCTTCTTCATTTCACACTCAAATGTTCTTCGTTTCGAGTTTTGAAATTCATCAATTCTCTATTTCAAATCCAAATGCGTTTATCTACGATGCATGCAAATTAGACGATGCAAAATCAAACGCCATTCCGTAGTAGAAACAGAAGAACCATAAATTTATGAGATGAAACTGAAACAGCGTTGATTCGATCAACAATAAATGAAGAATCAAATGATATTGGCCAGATTAAACGCTTACAGCCTCGATTTCCTTCGCCTAGGGGAGGAATTTAGACGTGAATCAAAGTAGAACAGAAATGATGTGAGGAAAGTTGGAAAGTGATCGAAATTGCAAAATAAGTTGAATGAATGAAGATGATAATGCAATGCGGAAGAAATTTCCAGTTGAGAGAGAGTTGTTTGAGTTTTACTTTACCAAATTTCAGAGGGAGTGGAAGCCACAGCTTTCTGCATTGCCCATTCGCTTTCGATGCCCAATCTTCGGCTTCGCGGTAGAATTGAAGAACCCACAAATGCCCCATTCTCCTCGGGTTTCTAACGCGCACTTTCGCTCTCAATTTTAAATTTTAAATTCTTTTTTCATCCAAAGTTCGGTGACTTTCTTATTTGTGTGTACTGTGTAGATACATATATGCGGTTTAAAAATCATTTTTCTCTTTAGAAAACCAAATTCCAAAATTTTCATACGACTAATTAAACTAATTAGGAAGTTTAATTTATAATGATTTAGTCCTCGTCGTAAGTATATTATCTTTCTTCCGATTTCTAAAGAAGAAAATCACATCAATTATTAGAGATAAAAAAGTGAATATTTATTTGACTAAATATGGAGACCGATCCATAGAGCGACCATAAAACCATAATGTCCAAGTATAAAGGTGACCCTCAGGAAAGACCATAGAGTTTGGACAGGCCGATCCTGTAAAGGTAAAGATTATGCCTACTATTATACTTTTGCACTTGTTTTGATCACTAGTGAAATAAATCCGACAATTTACAACAATTAGTAACAGTTTGATTAATAACTTGAGAAATTAATTAGTGAATAATCGTCACAAAATCTATTTCTATATAATTGAAAGGGCTCGTGATATTTGAGATACGTTGAAAAGCTCTTTACTTCCTAAACCATTACTAACTTGATCGTTTGAGTGTTAGTGGTCAAGCATCATACCAGTGCGAGTTTTTCCTCTATTGTGCAGGGCGATCGTCCAATTCCTCCCAAAATTACAAATTCATATTTGGTACCAAATTTTGGTAGCAACATCAATTACCATTCAATTGAGCTCACTTTGATTAAGATGTAATAATTTTTCTTACACGTGTATATTGATAAACTAAGAATTAAGTTTGTTTAAAATTATAAAGACTAAGGTGTTATATAATCAAAATTCTCAATTCAATTTGATGAGATTTTTCATATTAGGCTAAATTGTTATAATTTTTTTAGTAATGGTGGATCGAATTTTCAACCTTTAAAAATGAAAGTAGTGTCAATTACGGTTGAACTAAGCTAACTTTGGCAAATTGTTAAAATTTTGAAAGTATAAAGACTAAATTGTTACATGCTAAAGTTCAAGAACTAAATTATTACAATTTTGAAAAATTGTGGAAACTAAATTATTAGAAATTGAAGTTTAGAGACTAAATCGTGACTTCAATAAAAATTCATCGACAAAATTTGATTTTTAGCCATATATTTTAGTACAATGATAGTGAGAATGAAGATTGAACTTTTGATCTTAAATAAAAGAGTACATATCAATTATGTCTGAGATAAGTTCATTTGATACTTTTAAATTCGTATATAGATGCAAAAAATTTAAATTTTATATTTAATAATCTTAGAGCTTCAATTTTATGTGTACTACATATAAAAAATAATTTAAAAAAAAAAATTTAAAGGCATGTTAAACAGTTTTTAAGATGTATGGACTTGTTAAATAAAAAGAATTAAAAGTTCAAAATCTATTGAACAAACTAGACACAAATCTAAATTTATTTTCATTTCTTCAAATTATTATATTATTTTAAAAAAACTACATTCAATTATAGGATCACCGGTTCTAGTTCTTGCTCAGATAAATTATATTTTGACCATTAAACTATAGAAAAATAATAATTTATTGGTGAAAACAATATTTAGGATGATTTAGGAAGATTCAGAGTTGTAAATTTTAGTATGAATGAGATGGAAATAAGAGTTTGGTCACATCTAAATTAACTAATTTAACCTTAAACCCAAAAGAAAAAGGATTTGTTCACACCTAATTAACTAAATTAAACTTAAATAATAAAATCAAAATTTATATAAAAATTACAAAACAAAGGATAAAAGTTACAAGTAACTACACTAATTAAGAAAGTACTCAAAAGCCCCTACATATTTATACTCCATTTTTAGATTGTATCCATTAAACTTTTAAACAAATAAAATTGTATCATATTCAAATTTTGAATTTTTATAAATATATTAATCTATACCCTTAATTATAATTTGTTTGGGTAATATTGTGTGAAATTTAATAAATAATTTTTTAGTATGACAGATAAAAATTGAGTCTCTAATTTTTAGTAGGGTAACATGACAATTGTCAATTACTATTAAACTATGCTCATTTTTACTATAATTTTGCACTAGTTTTCTATTAAAAAAAGTTTAGAAGATTTCGAACTAAATGACCTTTTTTTTTTTAATTTATGTTTATGTTTATGTTCTTGTTCGACAAGTTTTCCACAAAAATTTAATTCGTTGAATTCAAACTTTGTATTTGTATTAATTTATGGTATGTAAATGTACAATCTCTAATATATATTCTTTTGATTCTTATCTCAAACGTAATAATAAGTTTAAGTCTTCCAAATCTATCTACAAGTTTAGTTCTGAAATCTTCAGGAGCTTTGAGCCTTAGTCTTCCAAGTCTTCGGTCTTGAGATCTTTAGGGCTTCCAATCTTTAAGTCTTCCAAATCTTCCAAGTCTTCCAAGTCTTCTAAGACTTCAATCTTCAGAACTTTTTTCCCCTTCCAAATGAAAGGGCACGATCTCTATTTATTGAGGATTTCTATGGATTTTAGGTGGGCTTGGGCCCCATTTACCTTTGAATTTTTGAGCTTGGGCCCAACTGCTTTCTGGGTTTGAGCTAAAATTGGGCTTGAGCCCAATCTCTTTTCTTTAGCCCAAATTTTTCACTGGGGGCTTGAATTTGGTTAAATTTTGGACCCGAGCAATTTTAAATACTCGGTCCAATCCAATTTACCATTCAAAGTCCAATCAATCATCCAGCCAAATTTATCGATCGTGGTCTAAGTTTTACCACCTTTGAAGTTGATAAGCCCATTATTATGATCAAATGACTAGATAAACGGTACATGACATTTTGTGATTGGCCGAAATTTCTAAAATATTTTATGTTTTGAGCAATGATTTAAGTTTAACTTATCAAAATACGAATTTGGTTCAATATTTGATTTTGCATTGATTTTGTCCAATTACAAAGACTTATGGCAAGTGAGTTTCAATTGAATAGAAAATGAAATTCATTCAACCAATTAATACTTAAAACATGATTAATTTTAGACTATACTTTCAATTTCGTAAACCATTTTCCTTTTCAAATTTGGCTAAGGAAGGAATTTTGGCTTTAAAACAAATAAATTATTTTTGTTTTGCCCGATTAAAACCCCAGGATATTCTATTTAATTGAATCCATTTTTTTAAAGCTTAAATCCCAACGAAATAGAAAACTGTATATATGTCTACTTACTAATTTGTTAAAATCCCAATCTCAAAATCAACTGGAAAAGATTTTTTTTCTTTCTAGTATTTGATCTCAAAGTTTGCTAATTTGAAGGGAAAAAAAAGCTAAACGTATATCTCTCTTTTTCTTTTTTTAATAAATTAGATTTCAATGCCATGATTTAGCTTTTGAAATCCTAACTTACTTAGATTTAAATCTCTAACTTCCTGGTTGATTTGATTTCAACTAATCACATAGTCCCCATCTTCACCAAAAAAGTAGGAAACATTTCAATTTAGATTTGAGGACAAAACTCAACATTCTCAGAACCCCAGCTTTTCATAGGACAGATTTTTGGCTTTAAAATAAACAAATAAAATATGGTGGTAGAATCGTTCCATCTCGTCGTCGACATAGACCGAGGCGTGGTCTTGGGGAACGACACGTTCTGATATGGAGTGACGACATTTGTTAGCGGCGGAGGAAGCCATAGTGGGATTGGGAGAGACAATGGATGAACGGCTTCAGAAAAGAAGAAAGAGAGGGGAAATGGAGAGTTACGTGTGGTAGGATTGGCAAAAATTCCTACAGGGTCGAGTCCGTACCCCGATCAGGACAAAAAATCCCCGGTCGGAGAGGGTATCCCAGCCCCGTCCCTGTCCCCAATTAATTTTTTTATTTTTTAATATATATTAACTACAAATATATATATATATATATAAATAAACGGGGATGGTCCCCGTTGGGATCCATTTCTCTAGTAGGGATAGGGGGAAATACCTTGTGGGGACGAGGATGGGGAGTCCCCTCCCGCCCCAACTCTGTTGCCAACCCTAATATGTGGTGTAAAAGAAAAAGAAGAAAGTTAGAGTTTATATATATATATATATATATATATTCCTTCTTTACCTTCTGATTTCTTTCTTCTTCTTTTTTTTCAACTCTTCTTATTTGTTTATTTATTTTTTTCTTTTCGATATTTTTTTATACTTCTTTTTTTTATTCCTAAATTTTTTGCTCTTTTTTTATTTTATATTTTCCTTTATTAGCATTCACTTTACTAAATATTTGCTATATGTTTCTCTCTCTCTTTTTTTAAATCCTCCTTTATTTTATTTACTTTTTTTTTTTCAAAAACTCTTTCTTTTAACTCCTTTAATTTTTGTTCTTCTTTTCATATTTTTTAACTTTCCTTTTTTTTTTTTCATACTTCTTTTTTTAATAATAAAAAAAACTTACTTCCCCTTTCTAATTTTTTTTTTGTTTTATATTTTCCTTTATTAGGAATCACTTTTTTAAATATTTGTTTACAACAAAATTTTTTTAGCAAGTGAATTGAAATTGTCATACCTTTTTTTTACATGACTTATTGGCAATTTCATGGAAAAAAAAACAACTCAATTTTCTTATCTAAATTTCTAGAGGTAGACCTACATACTATATATGTATATATACATACATATTAAGAATCATACTTTTTGTATAACCCTGGTGGTTATATTCTTAAATGTTTGACATGCTTGCTCCCTTACAATGAGATCATCACCAAAGTTGCTCACTGCTAGACACAGCCTCTATGTGAGTGATTGTATAGCTTGCAGGGGTGGTCGCCAGCTTCGCCAACAATGATCTAACTCCTGTTAGATACAACCCCTATGTGGGTGACTGTGTGGCCTGCAGGGGTAGTCGTCATCTGCGCCAACAACGATTTGACTCTTGCTAAACACAACCTTTATGTGGGTGATTGTGTAGCCTATATGGGTGGTCGCCAGCTTCGCAACCAACAATCTAACTCCTGCTAGACACAACCCCTTTGTGGGTGACTGTGTAGCCTGCAGAAGTGGTCGCTAGCTTTGCCAACAATGATATGATTCCTGTTAGATACAACCCCTATGTGGGTGATGTGTGGCCTGCAGGAGTGATCATCAGTTGCGCTAACAACGATCTGATTCATGCTAGACACAACTCCTACATGGGTGACTGTTTGGCTTGCAGGGGTGGTCACCAGTTTCGCCAATAACGATTTGACTCCTGCTAGACACAACTCTTATGTGGGTGACTGTGTAGCCTACATGGGTAGTCGCCAGCTTCGCCAACAATGATCTGACTCTTGTTAGACACAACCCCTATATAGGTGACTGTGTGGCTTGCAGGGGTGGTCGTCAGCTACGCCAACAATGATCTAACTTCTATTAGACACAACCCCTATGTAGGTGACTGTGTAGTCTGCAGGGTGCTTGCCAGCTTCACTAACAACGATCTAACTCCTGCTAGACACAACCCCTATGTGGGTGATTGTGTAACCTGTATGGGTGGTCACCAACTTCGCTAACAATGATTTGACTCTTGTTAGACACAACCTTTATGTGGGTGACTATGTAGCCTACAGGGGTGATCATTAGCTCCACCAACAACAATCTGACTTCTATACACACAACCCCTACTGTTGGAGTTGGCATGCAATTGGTGGAAGTAAACATAATCATTAAACACTCTAATTCATCAATTTTAGCAATTAAAAAAGTATGTTCATAACAGAAAATAGCGTTTTGAGAAATTACCTTTGAAGACTTCTTCAATCCATGAATTCAACTTGATTTTTCACTCCAAAAGCTTGTAGACCACTTGATCTTCCCTACTATTCTCTTGGACCTTAGATTGGGTGGTGAAATCCAAAATGAGCCAGTGTTCAGGGGATTTTAGTGGGAAAAAAAAACTGGTTTTCAGCTTGAGAGGGAAGAACACCTTCTTCAACAATTGGACTCTCAAAATTCTGATTGCATGGCCATCTATCTCAACTTAATTCACTAAGTTTTGTCAAGCTTCTTCATGCGACATTGAATTGCTAGATGACAGCTCCTCCTTGAGAGGATTAATGGAAGTTGGGTGTTGAAAGTGAGAAAAACTCATTCATAATTCAATGAATCAATTTTTAATTTAATTTCCAAAATAAAATTTTAAAAAAAATTATTTAAAAATGATTTTAAATCAATTTATTGTATTTTTCATTAAAATTCAATTTTAATTTAATTTTCCAAAAATTAAATTAAAAAAATTGATTTTCTAAATTTGAATTTTCATAAAATTCAAATTTTCAATTTAAATAAAATTAATTGATTTAATTAATTAAACAATTTAATATCCAATATTAAATTATTGAAAATAAATTCCACAATCATGAATCCCTATTCATGTAATTAATATTTAAATCAAATTTAAATATTATCCAATTCTCCAATTTCGTTTAATTCGATAACTAAATGTATAATTATATCGTATATAATTACCAATTCCCTTAATTCAAATTTGAACACTTCAAATTTACTTATTACTCTATTTTAAGGTTTAATCCATTTGTGAGCTAGTAGGGGGACCTAATGGACCTACAGATCATGGGCTCCAACGATCTGAGATTAACCGACTAAACTCTTTAACCCGAATTAACCAACATTCGTTAACTACCGGGTCACTCCACTAAAGTTCAATAGTTGCACTCCCCTCATTATAGATATATTTTGTCCATTCGATATAACCATGATCAGTAAGTCAATCCTTCACAGGTCGTTCGTAATAACGGTTGGGTCAAAAGCTGTTTTACCCCTGAGATTACATCTTGTTCCTTAAGTCCCACTGATCCTCTAATGAACAATTGGTTTGTGATTTAATCACTAAACCGAGTCCCTCTCGAGCCAATGAGGGATGGGGCCCCTTATTCAAGACCTGGAGTCAATACTTAAGGAAACAACCTCTATATTATCCCTAGAAGTGGGTATGAGTGAATTCCATCTTGCACCCTATGTCCCTAACTATCTACCCGGTCTTACCCCTGAAATGGGAGGCTTATTGAGCCAGCGCTATTTAGCCAATCCTCACCATGAAAATCTAACGATAATACCGAATAAACATGAGTTCACGGTTAGCTCAGGATTAAGGTCAAGTTACCTAGGTAATCGCTTTGAAAAAGTCAGTCTTAAATAGTAAACAACATTATAAAGTAAGAGAGACTAATTTCTTGGCTTGATCTTATACAAACTTTTTGCATCAGACGCTCCCCCTCGCATGTCTCCACATGAACAAATCAGGATCACTTCATTTGTAGCACTTTACAACAATTGTAACATACAAAGTGGACCGCGTCTGATAGTGTCCCCAAAATAAGATAGCCAGCCTTATCCATATACTATAGACCATTCTGGCCATTTACTCGAACTTAATCTATTCTTATGTCTCCACATAAAATTCAATTATTCATGTAATAGTCATGAATCTTAGTTTATAAGATTTAGTAAAACGAAATTAGCAATTCATGCATTCAATAACAACTTTATTGAATCAAATTTCAATAACTTCTATATTGATTAACATAATAAATTTATTGTTTACAAGCTACGAGTTTTAGGACATAAAATCCAACACTGATATGGGTGACTGGATGGCCTGTAGGGGTGGTTGCCAACTTCACCAACTATGATCTAACTTTTGCTAGACACAGTCACTATGTGGGTGACTGTGTGGTCTACGGGGGTGGTCGCCAGCTGCGCCAACTGCGATCTGACTCTTACTAGACACAACCCCTATTTGGGTGATTGTGTAGCCTACAGGAGTGATTGTCGGCTCCACAAACAACGATCTAACTCCTGCTAGATACAACCCCTATGTGGGTGATTGTGTGGCTTGCGGAGGTGGTCGCTAGCTGTGCCAACAGGAATCTGACTCCTACTAGACATAGCTCCTATGTGGGTGACTATGCAGCCTATAGGGATAGTCGTCAAATCTACTGCGTTTATTATATATTTATTCACTTAAGCCATTTATTACTTTCCTTTTTTTTTTTTAACATGGCAATTGACCCCCCTCCCCCCCTCCTTTTTTTTTTGTTGCAGAAAAGTCCTTTTTCGTCGTGGTGTATTTCACATAACATCCTGACCCAAAAGAAATATGCCAATTCTATTTTCCTAACTCGATGGTCTAAAGAGCGACTTGTGGGGCCTAATTCATCATTGAAGGCCTGGTTTCTAGAGTCTTCAATACATAACAAAGCTCTAAATGAAAATTCAGCGTCAACGTTGGGTTGTCAAATTATCAAAAACAAGAAAGATTGGTGGGGTGCCTCGTTAAAGATTCATGGGGAATTTTTCTACATCTCCCATTATTGGGAATGGTTAGAGGTCGTAGTTGCTCGTAATACAACAATACTTAAGAGAACTCATTTGTTCTATGTTGTTTTGGCTTCCTTATACACCTATGATCGTAATAGCGATATTGTTTGAGCTTTTTTTGAAGCATGGTGTCCCTCAACAAATATTCTCCATACTTCATCTGGAGGGATGTCTATTTCTTTATGAGACGTGTGGAAATTAGGAAGTTTTCCCATCAAAGGCAGATTTTATGACAAAAACATTCCCAGCTATAAGGATTTACTGGGGTTGTCTGAAGAAGAAGACTGTATGAAAAGTTGTGAATATCTATTTTCTGCTTATTATCACATTGCTTGTCACACCCCTCCCCGAGCCCGTACTCCTGAGCCTGAGGAGAGGCATGAGGGACTGCAGATACCACTCTTTTGTGATACCTACTGCCTATCTGAACCTCTGTACTACACTCAGTAAACTTTAAGCTAAGGAGACAACAATAACTGATTAAGTATGCCCATTTTATTACTACAATGAAATTTTTATACAACTTCAAGACTTAACTACAAAGTTTACAACAACCACTCTTAAAACTCTCATAAGTGTAACTGTGGCTTGTGGCAGAACTTGACCTTAGCAGCACCCTGAAACTTCTCACCTTTCACTACCTGGGAAGAGAGATATGAAAGAAAAAAATGAGCTTCACAAAGCTCAGTGAGTGGTAAGCAACTTCTAGAGTCTATTTCAACTCATAATAACAAGCATATCATAAATACGAGGTTACATTCAAACCTCAGCCTTGAATGAGGCTGTCCTCAACTCTATCTACACGCATGGTAGATAGCTAAACTAATAACTATTTAGAATGAGTATGTTTCCTACCTACACACACAGTAGATAATTAACTGTTACTAAACATAAACACTTACTCTTTTGCGTTCCCTTTGTTTCCTATGTCTCCTATGTGCACATAACTCCCCGCTCATGGGCTCAGAAGCTAGGCTCGTCGGCCCTCTGACCATCCCATACGAGGATCCTCCCACAGGCACAAGAACTAGACCTCTCGGTCCCCTGACCATCCGGTGAGGTTCCATTTAGGGCTCAGGGATTATTGATAATTAATTTTGGATTAATTTGAGTTTCTCATATTAATGGAAGGAATTAATTATATATTTATAATTCATTAAATTAATTATATATGATATAATTAATATAATGTATTCAATACATCGTAACATAAAATTTATTTTGAGGGGAATTAAATAATTGAATATGATTCAAATATTAAATATATGAATGAATTTCATATAATTAAATTTAATATAAATATGATTTATGTTAAATACCATAAATGGTATAGATGAATTAAATATTAGAATATGATTCAAATATTAATTATATGGATGAGATTCATATAATTGAATTTAGTAAAAATGTCATTTATATTAAATACCATGCATTTCTAGAGAAAATAAAACTATGGGTTATATTATATATGATACAATATAAAAACGATAGGTTATGTGTTATATTTGATATAACATCTAGTATGTATGTATGTATGTGTGTGTGTATATATATATATTAATAAATTAAATTAAATTATTTTTAATTTAATTAAAGGGATAAAGTTAATTCCATCCCTTTAATTCTCTCTCAATAAGAACGTGAGGGTTTTCTTTTTTGACAAACGCTCAATCATTTTCTTACTCTGGCTTGACAGAGAAATCGCTCTGGTTTTCTCTCGTTGGAATTCACAAGAGAATAAAAGTTTTTCTTCTTCCTCTCAATTTTATCCATCTTCCAAAAGAAGCAAAGTCCACTATTCCTGCTGAATTCTCAATCCCGAGAGAATACAAAAGGTTTTGTTTGTGGTGGTGGCCATTTGGGATTTTGTTTTTTTGGAGATTGAGATCCAAAACGATGGGTTCGTGATCCAGATCAAAAGAATTCATGAAGATTTTTGGCTTCAAGGGTAATCATAATTTCTCCTTCTTTCTTCTTGTATTAAGCACGATGTAAATTTCTTTTAATATATAATATTTTTCTTGTTCTGTAAAATTGAGATTTTGAAAAACAAAATGAAAATTGGGATGATCCCCTTCCGCTATGAACCTGACTCATTCTTGTCCTTACTCGACTCATAACCCAGATGAAGCTTCTATCTGACGTCCCGATTGGTCCGAGGATGAACTTAATTTATTTTTTGGACTAGCCATCGTAGATGAATTCAAGGATAAGACTAATGGTTGCATTTCTTTCCTACTGGTTGTGCATGTTCGTGTTTCCCTACAAACAAACCTTTTTCCGCCCAGAGATCTTTAAGGCTAGTCTTATGGCTGAAGACTACGTTTTAAGCCTTGTTGTTCCTATCTTGGCCAATATTTTACAGTGGACTATGCTAGATTCATGATGTTTCTCCTTCTGCCGGTTATTTAAATGCATGCTTTCCTTTGCATTATGTTCATGGATGGCTTGTCGTTTATTTCAATACGCATTACAAAGTTCCAACGGGTGTAGGCAATTAATGGTTGAATTCTCTATCGAAGGTAGAGTTATATATTATACTAATTTTGAAGCTCGTGTACGCATTCATAAGGGTAAATATGTGTCTTGGCATGCGAGTCTTCAAAAACAAAATAAAGAAGAGCTTTTAAGAGATGATGGAAAACTAACTTTCTCGCTTTCTTCTTTTTCCGTGAGTATCTGTTCCTGCCTTTTATCCTCGCAATACAGGTCTTCCATATTCATTGAGACTTATAATCCTTGTTGATTTACTTAGCAACTTGGATTTTACCAAGATGTTCCATATAACTTGCATAGGGAAATCCGAGAAGCTAATTTCACCAGCGTTTTGTGGCATTGGATGATATGTGTCCTTGATAATACTTTATCCCAGTTGTACCTTTCTGCACGTCTATTGAACTTGCATACCCATGTACTTCTGAAGGAACTCTTATTCAAGAGTACCTACGAGCGGAAGCGGATCTTTCCAATTCATTGTGACAAAATTTCCACATATACATTCAAACATACTAAGTTATTGACATGCTCAAAGGAACAACAAATAAGAGATCGAGAGATCATACCAGTTGAAGACTTATTCTTCTTAGAAAATCTCGCTTTCGCTGAGACGGTAAGCTATCGCTCAGCAAAACCCAATCGTCTACCTCGAATAGTCTCCACATGAACAGAAGGAAACGGGGACAACACCACCACTCAGAGCTCTCAGTATTCTTGGAGTGAGAATCCAAAGGGTGGGCTTTGTTCGGATGTGGTAGAGGGAAGAAGGAAGGGATATCGTATACAACGATCAAGCAAGTGGAATATAGGCTCATCTATCATATAGACAAAATGCTTGATGGTTTAGGTGAAGTATACGATGGTGTAGAAAAAAGTAAGCGATCATCTAAATGATCGTGTAGGAAAAACTAAGCGATCTTCTATACGATCATTTAGTAAATATCGGGCACTAAACGATCGCCTAGGAAAAGATAAACAATCATTTAGTAAATAGCGTGCGCAGGTGTAATCGTTAAGCGATTGCTCAGCACTATCATATAGATAAGCGATCGTTCAAGTACTATAATATAGGCAAGCACTATCGTATGGCACAGGTTTTGCTAAATGATGACATTCTTCAACATAATGTCCGCACATCCAATGCTTAACACACCATGAGCTATTTAAGCATCTTAAAGTGATTTTTCAACTTACTCATTCGTTATGAAAACAGAAGAGACGCCATCCTATTACCCTTTTAACCATCCAATTAATAGATAATGAATATCATCATAACATATTCATAACCTATGAATGAATATCATATATTAATCATAGTATTTTTCTTCCACTAGATATAAATCATATTTATATCCAATTTCCTCCAAATTAATGTATCTCATACATAAAGTTAATTATATCATATATAATTAACTAGTTCAATTATATCATATATAATCGAACTCCCTCTTGTTAATTTAAACATTTCAAACTGACCCAAAAACTGACTCTCAACTTGTATCCAAGCTACCAAGAGAACCTTATGGACCTATGGCTCAAAGCTCCAACGGTACGTGAATAGCTGACTAAACTCTTTAGCCACGATATCCACCATCCGTTAATTGCCATGAGTTCCACTAAAGACCGACATTTGAACTCTTCTTACCATAGATATATTTCTATGTCCATTGGATATAACCAATCATCAGTACGATGACCCTTCACAGATGCTCGTAAGTACAGTTGGCCAATTTATCGTTTTACCCCTGTAGTTACATCTTGTTCCTTAAGTACCACTGATCCATCTAGTGAATAATACAACATAGTCCTACTATGTGTGAACACCTCTCGGGCCATGAGAAGGTGTATGGCGTCACATCGTTCAAGCCCCGGTATCAGCCCTTAAGAGAGCAATCTATCTACTTACCACTGTTTTGGGAAAGGAATGAATTCCATCTTGTGAAACTGAGTTCCTAGCTCCCAAATCAGATGAATCCTCAAAATAGTAGGTTTGAGTCGGTGCTCTGACCACTCGTACCCATGTAAATCGAAGGACCGCCCTCAATGGCAGAAGTTCTTAACTCACTCAAGATTGAAGTCATGTTACCTATGGTCATCCTAGTGAAGTGAAGTCTCATCATGAACGAAGTTATACGACGAGACGTTAACACTTCGAAGTCGGTGAACGAAGTTTCTTGTCACAGAGAAACCTTACATGAATGATCAGGATCAAACCATCTGTGACAAGTCACAACACTTGTAACTATTCCACAAAGCGAGCCACGTCCGTAGTGTTACCAGGATAAGGTTTCTCTCCTATATCCATATACTATAGACCTTTTTGGTTGTTACTTAAGACATGATCTACTTGTATGTCACTGGATATTAAGTTTATTGGTTTTTAGTAAAATAAAAAAACATCTAAATGTGCAAAGTCAAGAAGTGAAGTAAATATCATATATATTATACATCACAAGTGTTCTTACAAAGTTGTTTACAAACTACAGGACATGAGACTTTAGGACACAAACCCTAACAACTTTGCATTATAAAAATTGGTGGCTATCAAAACATGACACTTATCTTGAATAAAGGATACAACATTTAGTAGATAGTACCTCATCTCCTCTACCAAATCTAAAGTCGCCAAAAGGACCAAAAATGATATAGGAGGTAAAATAATCTGTATGTTTGGAACTGGCGGATCTACTTCTGTGCATGCTGAAGAAAGTCATAATAGAAATGAAGACTATCATTGGAAAAGATTCAGAAAGTTCGATAAACAACCGATATGTGAAGAAGAATTTTTTTACGAAGTACCAAGTGCTTCAAAATTTTTTGATATCACCACTTTTGAGTTAAGTGTTTGGCGTCATTTTTTCTTACCCCTTTCCGTATCCTCTCTTTACTATTATTTGCTTACTTATAATTACCTTTACTTTGCAGTCGTCTTTAGATGATCTCATCCTAGACATTGGAGAAACCTCAAAATCTTTTGTGAGTCTAGATGGTTATTATTCTATATTCACTCGCGTCGACAAATTTAAAGCACCAGTGGACATAATTATAACTCCAACCTGTTCTCTTGTGATTAATGAATCACCTAAGCAGGTAAAAAAAAAAAAACAATGTTCGTGGTTGCTTCCGAGATCTTCGATTTTTGTGCTTTCGATGTGATCTCTGATGTTCAATGTCATATTGTTTCGACCATGTGGGAGACTATACATAAGAAAATCATGCGTATGCTTTTTGATAAAGTCCTTTATCTTGAAGATGAAACCCGCCAGATATTTGAGGCAATTTCTGACATTTGTGGTGTTAACCCTCCTCCTCTAAAAAAACTTGTCAATGAATATTTTCGAAAAGTAGAGAAGTATAAACAGTTCTAATCATCATTTTCTTCCCAACTGAGTCAGGCAGATAAAAGTCGTCAACTGGAGGAAGCTAAGTTTGACTTATAGACGGTGTTATATGGTGAAAGTAGCATACTTGCCCAAAAGAAGGGACTTCCGGAGCGTGATTCACATGCATTGCAGGAAGAGAAAAAATTATTAACCAAGCTAGAAACTATCAAAATTGAACGTGCTAAGATATTCAAGCCGATTTTTGAAAGCGACAAACTTTTAAAACAACATAAACTCGATGCTTCTAAAATGCGAGAGAATATAAGTCATCTCGAAAGCACTCATACTCTTACTGAGAAAGATACCAAAGCTCTGGAGATCCTTCGTGGAATGTTAGAGGCAACACAACAAGAACTGGAGAACTACAATTGAGCATCATGAGCTAGCTTTATCTATTTTATCTAATTGCGTGCAATCTATTGTAATGGCTTTATGGATTTGATCATTCCTAACTTGATTTTCTAGTGTTATGTTGATGAATCTTCTTGACATATGATTTTTTTTTACTTGACCGAGCTTAAAATTTTCTTTTAAGGTTCCTACGTAGGGATCAAGTCATAATATAGTTCAATGATTTTTTAAAAATACTTATCAAACATAAACTTTCTAAAGAAACTTGCCATTGATTAGGCCAATTCTCCATCCCGATCAACGATCTTGTATTTTTCATTTGTGTAGACTTTTTTTACAATGTAGGGTCCATCCCATTTAGGTGTCAACTTAATTTCTGTATGTCTCTTCGTGATAATGAGTCTTCTTACAGCAAGTACCAGATCACTAACTTGAAAAGTTCAAGGCTTCATGTGTCTATCAAATTCTTTGGACATTCGTGCTTGATAACATTCTAACGCTTGTTGAGCTTCCAGCCGTTTTTTATCAAGTGCTTCTAATTCTTGAAGACGTAACTTGACGTTGTCTTCTGTGGTCAACCCTTCTTGCACTACCATTCTCAATGATGGGATCTTTTTTCTAAGGGGAGAATGGCTTCAACTCCATAAATAATAGAGTATGGTGTAACTCCTGTAGGGGTACATTAAGTAATTCGATAAGCCTATAACGCTTCTCCAATCTTCTCTTGTCAATCTCTTTTTGTTTTGGAAACCACATTTTTCAGTAGATTATACAGGGTTTTGTTGAATGTCTATGCCAATTCGTTTGACAAGCTCCATAAATAAGAGTGTCCCACCGATGACATAGGTATTATGGGTCCAACCAGGTCGAGTTCTCAAGCTTCAAAAGACCATGAAGCTACTGTTGGATGAATAGGTTATGGTGGTTGATGTATAAAATTTGCATGGAATTGACAAGCTTCACAATGCTTTGCATACTGCATTGAGTCGTGGATCAGGGTAGGCCAATAGTAACCCATTCTTTTTAATTGATGTTGGAGCTTTGGTCCACTGATAAGCACCGTAGATACCTGAATGTGCTTCTTCTAAGGCTTTTGCTGATTCTTCATTTCCTAAGCATCAAAGAAAGAGGCTTTCGTATGAGCATCGATAAAGTGTATCATTGTAATAAATAAATTGCATAACTCTCCTTCGTATCTCAGCTCTGTTGGGTTGTATGTCCTAAAACTCGCAGTTTGTAAAGTTAAACACATTTTATTATCTATAAAGATGTTATTAACATTTATTCAATAAAGTTGTTGTTGAATATGTAAATTGCACTTATAAAAGACTAAATCCAATAAACTAAGATCTATGGCTATTACATGAATACTTGAACTTTATGTAGAGACATAAAAATGGATCAATTTCGAGTAAATAGCCAAAACAGTCTATAGTTTATGAATAAGGTTGGGCACCTTATTCTAGTAACACTATTGGATGCATTCCGCTTTGTAGATAGTACAAACAATGTGATCCTGAATTGTTCATGTGGAGACATGAGAAGAGGGGGCATCCTATGCAATGAGTTTGCATAAGATCGGACCAAGAAATAAGTCACTCTTACTTTATAAACATTGTCTATTGTTTAAGACTAACTGTTTCGAATAGATTACCTAGGTAACTCGACCTTAATCCTGAGCTAACTATGAACTCTTATTTATTTGGGATTATCCTTAGATTTTCATAGGTGAGGATTGGCTCAACAGCACCAACTCAATAAGCCTCTCATTTAAGGAGTAAGACTAGGTAGATAGTTGGGGACATAGGGTACAAGACGAAATTCACACCTACCCAATTTAGGGATGGGAGAAAGGTTGTTCTCTTGTGTACTAAATCCAAGACTTGAACAAGGGGCCCCATCCTCTCATTTGCCTGAGAGGGACTTGATTTAGTGATTGGATGAAAAACTAATTGTTCATTAGAAGATCATTGGGACTTAAGGAGCAAGATGTAATTTTTTGGGTAAAATAGCGTTAGACCCAGTCATTATTATAAACAACTTATGAAGGGTCGACTTACTGGATTGACAGAAATATATCTACAGTGAGGAGAGTGCAACTATCGAGCTATAGTGGTGTGTCTCAGTAGTTAACGAATATTGATTAATTCGATCTAAAGAGTTTAGCCAATTAATCTCGAATCGTTGGAGCTCATGATCTGTAGGTTCATAAGGTCTCTCTACTGGCTCGAAAAATATTAATACCTTGGATTAGTTAATTGAGTGGTTTTGAAATGTTCAAAATAAAAGTTAAGATTTTCAAATTGAAATGTTCAATTTGAATTTAAGGTTTTTAATCTGAAGTGTTCAAAGCAAACTAGGGTTTGAATTTGAAATGTTCAAATTCAAATTAGGGTTTGAATAATTATATTCAATATAATTAACGTTTAATTTTGTTAAAATTAAACGAATTTGGAGAGTTTGAAATATTTAAATATTGATTTAAATGTTAATTACATGAATTAGATTCATGTTTAAATTATGTGTTTGGTTAATTTAATATTTGAGGTTAAATTATTATTTAATTAATTAAATTTGTTTGATTAATTAAAATCAAATTTATTTTAAATTTTTAAATTTTCAAATTCAATTTTGAGAAATTGAATTCTTATATTTGATTAATTTTGAATTAATCAAAAAGCAATTGAAAATTAAAATTTAGAAAATTGGAAAATTAAATTTGATAGTGGAAAGTTCCAATTTTATTTGTTTTGAAGTGGATTCTTTCTATTCCAACACCCAACCCATTTGCAAGGTCAAATTGAAGTGTCAATCAGTATTATGGTTGATTGCTTGCATGTATTAGATACATAAATTACTTCAACTGAAGGAGGTGGGTTGCGGAAAATTTTGAATTTCTGCAAAAATGTTTTCTCTCTCAAGAACCCCCTCTTATTCCATACTCAATCCACTTCAATTTGAGTTCCAACACTCCAATCCAAGGGTGAGAATAGTAAAGAAGATAATCTTGGTGGTCTACTACTGATTTGAAGGTCAAATTCATGCAGAGCAGCTTGAATTCAAAAGAATTTATCAAAGCTATAAGTTCTGAAACCCTTTTCTTAGTAAGTTGTTATTTTGCATGCTTTTAGAACTCAGATTAAGTGTAATTAAAGTGCTTATTGATTGTAATTGCTTCCTTTCTATGTTTGTACATTCCATGAGGCTCTACGTCAAAGATCAGTGGAAAGCTTTCCGTGTTCGAGATAAGTTATAATGGGTTGACGTCAGTCTTCTTCCCTAATCACGTAAACAGATATCGTATCGATTTCTTCATATTGATCTTCGTTTGGTGGAACAATCCATTTTTGACAAAGAGAGATGTTTATAGGTACATCATCTGGGGTCGTCAAAGCAGTGGCTAAATTTGCTAGTGTATCTGCTATCTTATTTTCTGATCTCGGTATATGTTCCAGTATTATGCATTCGAACTTATCTATTAGTCTTCTGGCATAAATAAAGTAGGGGTTTAAATCCTCATGTTTCACATCATATTAGCATGAGAGCTAATTTATAATTAGCTTTGAATCTCTATGTACTTCTAGGTATGCTATCCTGATCTCTAGAGCCATCTGTAAGCCAATGATGAATGTTTAGTACTTAGCAACGTTACTCGAACACAGCTCACTGAGTGTGAAGCTATACGAAAACATGTGTTTCTTAAAGGAAATGAAGACAACACTGACGCCTGCTTCACTTCCTTGTGTTATGCCATCAAAGTACACAGTCCAAGGCTTCATACTTTACATGAAATACTTCTTCAACGGGCAAATCTTCACATAATTTCCAATTTGATGGAATTGGATGGTCAGCCAAGAAATCTGTCAATGCTTGACCTTTCACTGCCTTTTGGGGTATATACACAATATCATATTGAAGAAGTATGATTGCCCATTTAGTGAGGTGTCCTGCGATAACTGACATGGATAAGTTATATTTAATAGGGTCGACCTTTGCTACCAAGTGTATGGTGAAGGCTTACATATAGCGTCTAAACTTGTCTATGGCAAGGAACAAGGCGAAACACATCTTCTCAATTGGAGAATAATTTAGCTCAGCCTTAGTCAAAGTTCTACTTAGATAATAGAGCAAATATTCCTTGCCCTTCTCATTTTCTTGTGCAATTAGTGCTCCAAGAGATTCTTTTTGAACGACAATATATAATATCAACAGTCTTCCAACTGTAGGCGCACTCAGGACCGAAGGATTGAGCAAATACTTCTTTATGCTATCGAAGGAATTTTGGTAGGTTTGATCCCATTCAAAGACTGTATCCTTCCTCATCAATCTCTAAAATGGTTGACATTGTCCCGCAAAATTAGATATAAACCTTCTGATATAGGCCAAGCGACCTTGAAAACTTCTTTACTCTTGTAGGTCTCTTGGATTTGGCATTTTTTGGTAGCATTGATTTTAGATTGATCAATTTTGATTTCTTGGTGCCTTACGATGAACCTAAGAAACTTTCCTGAAGTCAAGCCAAACACATATTTATGAGGGTTCATTCTTAATTGAATATTTCCTCAAGTGGTCGAAGACAGGCTTTACGTTCTTTAGGTGGTCACGTCGCTTTTTAGACTTCACTACAAGGTAATCGACATAACACTTGACTTGTTTGAAGGATCTCTTATCGAAGAGTTTCATGAGCATGTTCGGATCGCTCCGATCTCACAGTGACCAAAATACATATAGTACATTCAAGCATATAGTTATGCAAATAAATCTTAATTAACGGCATGCTAAGAACAAGATATAACAAGGGAGAGAGTTCCATACCAGTTAAAGACCATCTTCGAAACTTAGGAACTTACCGCAACGAAAACCTCCACCCAATCGTCAATATAGCAGCATGCACAGCTGCAAACTCACGACCGCAACGAGGATGACACCACCAGAAAAGAGCCTCGGGTATTCTCGGAGTGAGAACCCAAAGTGGTCTTTGGTGAATTTGGTAAAGGAAGGAGGAATACCAAACTGTGTAGACAATAAGCAAGTGGGAGGGAAAACAAAGTGCTATCGCATAGTAAAATGCTTATCGTTTAGAAGAAGCTACACGATTGTGTAGGTTTTATTGAACAATCGTCTAGGAAATGGTATATGATCGTTTAGTAAAATCGGCACACACTACGATCATTTAGAGAAGCTATCCGATCGTGTAAGAACTAGTGTGCGATCGTTTAGGCGCGAGGTGGATGATCTTTTAGGCGGGGAGGAGCTATCATATAGGCTCTCGATTCTTTAAGCGATTGTTTATCAAAACACCAATGCACACCTCACTTTTTCTTTTTGGACGATTAACGAACCATTCAAAAAATGAAACAATTTCATTTTTATTTAATTAGTTACAATAACCGACTCATTCCCACTAACCCACGTCCATCTCACTTAATTACCGTTTTTCCCCTGTAGTTACATATCACTCCTTAAGTACCACTGATTCCTCTAATGACCAATACAACATAGTCCAAATATGTGTGAACACCTCTTAGGCCAAAAGAAGGTGTGTGGCACCACATCGTTCAAGCCCCGGAATCAGCCCTTAAGGGAGTAGATATCTACTTACCCCTACCTCGAGGAAGAAGTGAATTCTATCTTGTGTAACTGAGTTCCCGCTCCCAAATCAGACGAATCCTTAAAATGGTAGGTTTGAATCGGCGACCTGGCCACTCGCACCCATACAAATCAAAGGACTGCCCTCAATGGCAGGAGTTCCCAACTCACTCAGGATTGAGGTCTGATGCCTGTTTTTATGCGATGAAATAGTGGAGTGGAATCCAATGGTGGAATGTGCGCTGAGCATGCAAGTTTTCTCAGTAAGACCCAAGTATAAATCCTACTAAATTGCTTGGTAAGCCTAGGGTCGAACACAGAGACTAAGGAAAACAATATGCGTTGGTAATTTTAGATCACTTTGTGGCAACAATTAAATCAATGGTTTGGTTGATTTGTTGTTTAAGGTATACAATGTATGCGGCGGATTTGAGAAAAGAGTAATTATGCAACAAATACCATGAGTATTCAGAGGAACGGGTTGAGAAGGTCTTTAGCTAGCGTTTCCGAGAATGCGTTCAAGCTATGCGATCATGCTATACTTATGTGATAGCAAATCATTTTCCAATACAAATGCGATGGCTCCTAATTTTAGGACGCATATGATAAATGCGATAATTTCTATAGAGCTTATTCTTAAGTCTCTACTTCTTGCCTATGCGATGATGCAAGATGCACACAAGGACAAGGTGACCGCATACAATCATAACCTATCTCTAGGGTGCATGCGATGCGTTAATAGCAAACAAAGCTTATTCCTAAGCTTCTATCTCTTGATTATGCGGTTCTAATCTAACTCTCCCGAGCCTAGATTCTAATCTGACTTTTTCAAGCCTAGATTCTATCCTTAGACTACCCTCTCGAGTATCTTTAATGGACGAATGACGCATACATAATACAAGATAATCACATAGAATGAAGATCTCAGGTCATGCTAGCTAACTTCTTCTCAACCCATTCGACAAATTTAGCTATTCATGCGTAATGTACAGAGAGTGGACAGATATAAAGATGCAATCTCCATTTTTATAAATAGATTTAGACTACAAAATGACAATGGAAAATAAGGGTAGAGAGCCTGGTAGCAATTTCTTGCTTCCCAAGGCTTTTACACTGTTATCTTTATTCTGCCCAAAAGATGTTATTGCTTCCGCAAGAGTTGGCCCTCTCTCTGATTTCAACGCTCTCCATCACTCTTTCGAGTTCACCGGGACGATCTCTCGGTGTAATCTCCCTTCTCTCGCTTCTGCCTTCTCAATAAAAGAAAAACTATGAACAAGGCTAACTGATATCTATAAGGTGAATTCTGTAACTGAGCGAATTGAACTAACTAACTCCTTCACTGAAGGTGGCCTTCGGTATTTATAGAGCTTCAGGGTGAAAGGCTTATTCTCTCTTATGATTGCACTGATGGGATGACATTAATTCTCTGTCTGATGCGCCAAATATTTGTTACCGAAAAGTTGAGTGTACTCGCTACAGTAGGTCGTTAACGGCTTGTCAACTTAATTTTGAATCGACCGTCACCAACTCCTATCGTGATTTATTAAGCTTTCACCCAGATGCGGCCACCTTCTTGAGCAGATTTTCGCGAGCGCAAACGATCGCATAGCCTTGCGGTCGCGATCTCTCAATGCGCTCGGACATTAATTTCTTTGGATCGCATTTTCGCCTTGCGTCAATGCATTTTCCTGCATAAAATACATAAGTTAGCTATTTTAATGCGATGGACGCATGCGATCGCAATGTTGTGAACTTAATGCTTTTGGATGCAACATTGTGTATTTTTACCATCACAATCCTGCATTGTTTTATAATTTTGCACTGTAATAATGTGCATTTCTGCCCGTTATCAAGGTCATGTTACCTATGGTCATCCTAGTGAAGTGAAGTCTCTGTCATGAACGGTGTTATATAACGAGACGTTAACACTTCGTGGTCAAGTCTTATACAAACTCTTTGTATAGGACGCCCCCGCTCACATGTCCCCAACACGAATGATCAGGATTAGACCATATGTGACAAGTCACAACACTTGTGACCATTCCACAAAGCGGGCCGCATCTGTAGCGTTACCAAGATAAGGTTTTCCTCCTTTATCCATATACTACAGACCATTTTTGTTATCACTCAAGACATGATCCACTTGTCTGTCACCATATACATGCTTGAGTCACATACAGATAACCAGGAATTTTATGTTTATTGGATTGTGGTAAAGCAAATAAAACAAGCAACTGAGCAAAAATACAAGATGTGAAGTAAATATCATATATTCACAACACAAGCATTCGTACAAACTATTTACAAACTATAGGATAACCCCAACAGTGTTTATGTAGCATATCATCGAAGATCTTCTACATAGCACGTTGGTATGTGGCATCTGCATTCTTTAATATAAAAGGCATCACCTTGTAACAATATATACCTTTTGGAGTTTGAAACACTGTTTTCTCTTCATCTTCTAGAGCCATTCAAATCTGTTTATATCCCGATGACCCGGGAAATATAGAGCTTCATGCCCGGTGGTAGAATCCACCATAATTTCTGTGACGGGCAGGAAAAAGTCATCTTTTGGGCACGCATTATTTAGGTCACAAAAATCCACACATACACGTTGTTGACCATTTTTTTCCCTTACAGGAATAATGTTGGCTATCCATATTGGGTACTTGACTTCAAGTACAAATCCAACATCTATTAACTTGTTAACCTCCTCTTCAATTTGAGGAATCAGATATGGTCGAAAACATTGTTGAGCTTACTTGATTGGCCGATACCCTGATTTAATTGTCAGGCGATGGACAATAACTTTTGGGTCAAGCTCGAGCATTTCTTTATCATACCAAGCAAAGACATCTTTATATGTCGTGAGTAGCTCACATATTCCTTTTCTTTGTCATCAGCAAGTTGTGCACTTATGAAGGTTGGACGAGGCTCTTCTATCGTTCTCAGATTGACTTTCTTCAGCTCATCAACCATTGATTGACCACAATCCTTCGGTGATAAAGAAGCTTCTTCCACATCCTTTGTTCTCTTCTACATAGCGGGTTGGTATATGACACATGCATTATTTCATCCGAAAGGCATCACCTTATAACAATATATACCTTTTGGAGTTTGAAACACTGTTTTCTCCTCATCTTCTAGAGCTATTCAAATATGATTATATCCTGACGACTCGTCCATGAAAGATAGAGCTTCATGCTCGGTGGTGGCATCCACCATAATTTCTGATGGGCAAGGGAAAGCCATCTTTTGGGCACACATTATTTAGGTCATGAAAATCCAAGCATACATGTAGTTGGCCATTTTTTTCCTTACAGGAACAATGTTGGCTATCCATGTTGGGTACTTGACTTCACGTATAAATCCAGTCTCTATTAACTTGTTAACCTCCTCTTCAATTTGAGGAATTAGTTCTGGTCGAAAACGTCGTTGAGCTTGCTTGATTGGTCGATGCCCTGATTTAATTGCCAGACGATGGACAACAACTTTTGGGTTAAGCTTGGGCATTTCTTTATACAACCAACCAAAAACGTCTTTATATGTCATGAGTAAGCTCATATATTCCTTTTCTTCGTCATCAGCAAGTTGTGCACTTATGAAGGTTAGACGAAGCTCTTCTATCGTTCCTAGGTTGACTTTCTTCAGCTCATCAACCAATTGTTGACCACCATCCTTCAGTGATAAAGGAGCTTCTTCCATATCCACTTCAAGCACGTCAGAATATGATGCTTCTTCTATTGTGACATGGCAACAACTTGTCGCATCTTTTTTATCATCTTGATCATTCTCTTTAGGTCGAATGATAACGACATCATGTCGTTTTACTTTTATCAAGTCCTCTGTATTTATGAAAACAAGCAGCTTCCTTTTCATTCTTGAGGGAATAACATTGCAAATTTTTTCGTCACTTTTCGCTTCACATGCTTTGCTTGAGAATGCTATGGGAGATTGTTTCTGGCTTCTTGTTGTGGTCACGCTTAATCTTTTGAAAACAGATGCCGGTGTGGCTAGAGTCAGACACACACTATTTATCTTATTCGAGTTTGCATTTAGCCTTCGAAAGGCTGAAAGTTAGGTGAAGCCAGATGGTGAATGTTGATTTTCATCTTTAATAATAGATGTGTTTAGTCTTTGAAAATTTGAAGAACATGCAACTAAAGAAGTAATGCGACTAAAGACAAAAGTCCTTTGAATTTCACTTCTCGTGTCCTCTTTAGAATCGTGGCTCTCTTTTATAGTAATGTGACATGACTATTGTTGTCCCTTTTCTAGTTATGCGAATTGGCTCAGAGGACTTGTGTCACTCCCCCTCCCAGATTACCCTCTTAACCTAAAAGGAGATGTAATGGCAGTAGTTACCAACCCTCTTGTTGGCAAGCACTGCCTATCTTGCACTCATAACCCATATAAGACCTCAATAAACATTTATAACCCAACGTCAACGTTTATAAGCAAAACCAACAAGTATAACATATTTACAACTTCAGGGTTTAAGCATACTAAACATATATTTGACATAACTATACAAGATCAAATACGATGGGTCCTCTCCCTATACATGTGTACATTATATACATAGATCATAACCTAGATCTTTCCTTCAACTAGATCTTCAAGTGGAAAAGTAGTAGTAGAATCAACCTCTAGGTATCTGACCGCTACCTGGGGGTGGAAAACATGTTAAAACATGGTGAGCTGGTTGCCCAGTGAATGACTTAAAGAAAATAGAAAATCTCATGCTTAACCATTCATATAAAACATGTATAGTTTAACTGTAAACTCATTAAGCAACTTTCTTAAAACATGAAGCATAAAATATAACACCATTCTTTAAAACTATCTAAACCTTAGTTGAGAACGAACATTCATCACTCAAGTTCCCAACATCATGCTATGGCTAAGAGAGACCCATACTTCGATCTCTCAATATTGAACTGTGGCCAGGAGACCCATACTTCAGCCTCTCATACTGAACTACCTACGTGCACGTGGAGTTTGCTAAGTACCGTTAACACCTTAGGTACATTACTCAGATACCTTTCCTACCTTCAGTATGGGACACTAGGGCTATATAGTTCTTAAACACTTTGATAAATGAAGCTTTTAAGCATTGCATAAAACATTGTAAAACCTTTGCTTCAAACATAACGTATGCTTCAACTATTGGAGAACATTTAGCTTTATTCAAGTAAACTATCTCATAATACCTTGGCATGCGTTAGAACATAGATAATATATTTAGGAAATCATACTTAGGAAATGCTATGCATTATCATACTTTCTTGAGCATAAACATTAGTTTCTTGAAAACATGTAAAACTTAGCACGAGAACATTTAAAACACATGGACTTTTAAAGCATAAAACATTAAAACACTTAGTCACTCACGGGTCTTGGCTTATCCTTCCACAAGCTTTGTAGGCTTCATCAATTGGCATTACTTCTACACACAAGAAAATTACTTTAGCTACTACAATGGTCTCCCTTTTGAGACTAACTCTACAAACCAAGCTCACATTATTCTTATCACATTAGGCTTTCCATAGTTACGTTAGGGTGTCAAATACTTAGTCAAATTTGGAGGGCTTAAACTTCAAGTGATCGCTCCCTTTCTAACGGCCACACTCAACACTTAGTCAATTTTTCAGGTGTCAAACTCACGCCTACAACACACTCCCTATCGCGCGACCACACACCTCGGGCGTTCCCTTACGCGATCAGCTAGCCTTACACCTACCCTTGGCCTATTGCTTGTTCTTTTTGCATGCAACACTTCACGCATAGACTCACGCACAACCAGCCCATCCATACGCCAACTGATCGAGCTGCTTGCTTATTCCTGCCAAGCAGTTGCCTGCTTGTTTAACAAATTCCAAATTCAAATTCTAATGTAAATAACACGAATTTTAGAACTCATCTTAAGAAAATTCCTTCTACAAACTTACTTATAATGGAGTTAAAAATATTACTGTAAAATTTCGACTTAAAATTTCTCGTGGTTTGATCTGGAACTTCAAATCTTCATCATTGGCTCCAATTCAAGTAGCTGCCTACTTGTTCAACAATTTCCAATTTCAACTTCCAAAATATATAACTCGAATTCCAGACCTTATCTTATGTCTTAAGATGCTTATTTAGAAAGTTGAGCTCATAATTTTTCGTAGTTTTTCCAGAAACTTAAGAACTCTAGCATTGGCCCTGGATTACCCAAGGGCTTGACTTTTTTGTACTTTCTTCAAATTTTCAGCAAGTTCCTGAAGGTTTCTTCTTCTAGAAGCCCTCTACTATCAACTAGACTTCTTAAGCTTTTAGATGGCTTTGAAATCTCTTTAAATGCTTGAGCGATTGGCTCAAAACGGATTTTTGAAATCAACTTTCCCCTTTTGTACTTGAATCTGCCAGCCATTCATCCTTGATAGGCTGCCACAACACCCACTTAGTGGGCTGATTCCACTAAACCGACATAGCTGGTTCCTAAACCGTGCTTAAAACTGATAGCCTATGCAAAACTCGATGCTCGATGGCATTTTTCTCGATCCACATTGGCATTTTACTCGATGCACGATAGCATTTACTCGATGCACGATGACATTTACTCGATACCTGATCCCTTCCTCGCTCACGCATACTCGATGCACGATCCTTTCTTCACTCATGCATACTCGATGCACGATCCTTTCTCAATCACACATACTCAATGCACGATCCTTTCCTCGCTCATGCATGGATTTTACTCGATCCTCGCCTAGTGCTTACTTAATGCTTGCCTAATGTTTACTTGATGCTTGCTTAGTGTATGCTCGATGCTCGGCCACCATTTTCATGGCCAACACTTAGCCAAAATTTCTTCTTGCTAGGCTAACTTATAAACACCTGAGAGCCAAGTCTCCAATACTTAAGCATTTTTCCTTCTTCATTTCCTTATCCTTTACCCATTTCCCTACAATTCCACATTAACTTAAATATTAAACCCCTCATTTTACTAATCTCAACAATAAACATATTTAAATAGGAAAATTAGGGTTCGGGTTTTACAACTTGTATCCAAGTCCATACCTTAAGATGGGTATAGAATATCCTTGTTTCTGAAGCTTCTTTTGTGTCAGTGAAAGCCCGAGCCTTTTATCAAATATTTTTAGACTTTTAAGCCCAATGCGATTTGTAAAGTCATACCCTGCATTTGTCAGCAACTTATATGCATTTGGTCAAAGCCATCTTTTATTCGTTTTTCTGGAATAATTGCTATTGTCTCTTCTTGGCCTTTTCTACTTCTCCCTTATCCATCTTTGTAAGTGGTGTGGTGAAGTTTTCTTTCAAAATTTTAATGTCTCCGATCGTCAGATTTTTTGAGCATTCCAAAAATGGTAATTCACCTTTCTTGCGTCGAGAAAGAGGAACATAGTGCAGGATAGAAGGGTTTGAGATTTTTTTTGTGAGCTAATTGTCTTTTCATTCTTTAACCCCTCATATTTGATTTCGTGGTCGGTTCGTCATTTTCTCGGTTGCTGAAAGCATCTACTTCATTCAATTTCATTGTTGTGATCGTTTGTTGCTCGGGCTTGTAAGTTCCTTTAGCCATAGGAACCTCTTTCGTTATAACTTCAATGATATTATTGCCTTTTAGATAAAACTTTGCATCATTAAAGTGAGATTCAGCCTCTAAAAATGGCTTTGAGTTTTTTTTGATACCCTGTTGATAGAATTTAAAACACTGGTGGAGCGTGGAGGTTACTACTCTGTTTTCGTGAATACAGGGACACACTAACAACAATTGGTAGGTAGTTCTTGCATCGATCACATGAAATATGGTGCTTGCTTGCAAATCTCCTGTTGTGATTTCTAGACAAATTGTGCCTATCGCTCTCTGTGCTCCTTTATTGAAGCCCTAAATCACCAGTTTACTACCTGACAACTCTTCCACCAAAATGCCCAGTTGATTCATGGTTGATTTTGGCAATATGTTGACAGTTAGCCATTATCAATGTGGATTTACTAAGTTTCTGCTCTCAGACATATCCCGATACAAATAAGGGTTTATTATGGAGCTTTTACCCAAGTAACAAATCTTCGTTAGTGAATGATATCGATATACAACATGAAGCATATGTATTTGTTTGGGTTGAAAAACTAGTGGGAATTTCATTACCTTTTAATATTTCGACAAATGCATCCTTGGTCTCCTGTGGAAGTGACAACAAATCATTTATGCTGGAAAAAGGTAGTTTCTCTAGCTTGGTCGTCATTTCTATAGAATTTAAAGGGGTTTCATCATCTCCAATCGTACTAATGACGTGACATGAAACAATTTCGACTGGAAAGCTCTTTGGAAAAAAGTCTTTCAAGGTTATTGGTTGTCAAGGTCGAGGAATCTCTTCGCTTTCTTTGATAACCAATTGAAGCTTTTTCATATTTTTCCTTGCTTTTTTTTCTTTGAGAATTACTCTTCCTTTTATAGTCTCAATACATACGAGATTCTTTCTGAACAAAATTTTGTTTGTGCCTCTTCCGACGAGTTATTAATGTCCATCCTTTATCTGCATCTTCCACTTTTTACTCTTTTTTCCAAGAGTCAACTTTTCTAGAAGTCGGTCTTTTGTGAGGGCTCCGGTGAAGAATATATTATAACAGGCTCAAGAGATCCAAATTGGATCAAACTCTCTATCGTAGGTAGTTGAATATCAGGTGAATCCTTACTGCGACGTGATTTGTTTGCGGCATAATCATCGAGGTCCAACTCAATTTTCTTCTTTTGAGCTAACTTCAAAATTAACTCCTTTAGTACAAAAAACTTTTCTACTAGATGACTTACAACTCGATGATACTTGCAGTAATTGGGATCATTTACTCTCCCCATTTCTGCAGGTCATTTACACTAGGAAAGTCTAATGAGTTGTTTCGCTAGTAGTTGCTCTAATATATCAGGCAGATCAGAGTCTGAAAAAGGGTAGACTTTTTCTTGTCTCTCTTTCAACATCAGGTGTCTTTTTCGCCCCCATCTTGGCGTTTTTCAGTCTTTTTCTCCTTGGAGATGAACTTCAAAGGGGTCGTATTGACGACCTGGCTTCTTTAGTGGCACCCTTTAATACCTTATGGATGTTCTTCATTTCTTCATTTTCTTTCTTTACTTCTAAGACCAGTAAATTGTTGCTTCATCTATTAGCAATGCTTAGCTCTATATCATGAGCTCGAGTCGCCAACCCTTCAAAGGTGCGGGGTTTTATTCCTTGTAGGATATACAGAAGCCCCCAGTGCATTCCTTGAGTGCACATTTCCACTACTAATAGTTCACTTAATCTATCTTTGCAATCAAGGCTTAATGCTCTCCAACGGCTGATGTAGTCAATGACCAGCTCGGCTTTTTGTAGTTTGGTGGTTGTGAGCTCTATCATGCTAACGATACGCCTTTTATTGTAAAAGCGGTTAAATAATTCTCTTTCAAGCTGCTCCCAGCTATCAATAGTTTCAAGTTCAAGGTCAGTGTACCAGTTGAAGGAATTTCCCTTCAGAGTTCGAACGAACTTTTTAACCATCAAATCTCCTTGCGTACCAGCATTCTCACATGTTTTGATGAAATGAGCAACATGTTGTTTTGGGTTGCCCTTCCCGTTAAACTGTTGGAATTTGGGTGGTTGGTATCTGCCTGACATTCTTAAATTGTCGATCCTTTTCATATATGGCTTAGAATATAAGAGGGAAGTCTGAGTAGGTCCACCATACTAAGCCTTGATGGAGTTGGCAATCATCTCCTATAACTGCTGAACAGACAACGAATTGACGTCAAATTTTGTGATTGACCTTCTTGCAGAACAACCTTCCTTTTGTCATCATTTCTGGCTATGAGTGTATGACTTGATTCAGCAACGTCATGACTCTTGATGTGATTCTAGAGGGATGCAATTTCATAATCCCTTTCCTCGACAGCCTTTATTAGCATGTTAACTTTCTTTTCGAGTTCGACCATTCTTTTTTCACTTGTTCCCACGTCAACCATCGCGACTAACATTATATTTGGTTGTGATGCTTCTTCATTTGATTGTTCAGAAGGTGGAGTATGCTTGTTAACTGCAGGGTTTTCTTTTCTGAAAATTCCACCTTGTGGTTGTTTTGAAATTTGTTCCCATATATTCCTCACGATCTCAAAGTGTGGCAACTTTTTAGATTGCTAAATTTCCTCAGAGCGGTTGCGAGTAATTGGTCTGTTGTGGACATCGCTTGAAGTTTTAGGAACGTTGTTTTTGGATGCCATGACCTCTTTAGGTATATTGTGTTGTAGAGAAATGGATGAAATGTAAAGACAGTCCTACCGGGCGTGCCAACATTCGACAAGTTTTTCAGAGAAATTTAATTCGCTGAATTTGAACTTTTTATTTGTATTAATTTATGGTATGTAAAGGTACAATCGCTGATATATATTCCTTTGATTCTTCCTCTCAAACATTACAATAAGTTTAAGTCTTCCAAATCTACCTACAAGTTTAGTTTTGAAATCTTCAGGAGGTTCGAGCCTTAGTCTTTAGATATTTTGGGCTTGGGAGCTTTAATCTTCAATACTTGAGAGCTCAAGAGCTTTGGTCTTTCGAGCTTGAGAACTTTGAAGCTTTAGACCTTTGGAGCTTGAGAACTTTGGAGTTTTAGTCATTTGGAGCTTGAGAACTTGGGACCTTTAGTCTTCAAAGCTTGGGAGCTTAAAAGCTTTGGTCTTTCAAGCTTGAGAGCTTTGAAGCTACAGTCCTTTGGAGCTTAAGAACTTGGCTTCAATTCTGCAGAACTTCAATCTTCAGAGCTTCTGATTTTCAGAGCTTCCAATCTTCAAATCCTTTTTTCCTCCCAAATGAAAGGGCAATGCCTTTATATATATAGGATTTCTATGGGTTTTAGGTAGGCTTGGGCCCATTTGCCTTTGGAATTTTGGGCTTGGGCCCAAGTACTTTCTGGGTTTGAGCTGAAGTTGGGCTTGAGCCCATTCTCTTTTCTTTGGCTTAAAATTTTCACTATGGGCTTGAAATGGGTCAAATTTTGGACTCGGACAATTTTAAATACTTGGTCTGATTCAATTTATAACTCAAAGCCCAATCGGTCATCCAACCAAATTTATCAATCGTGGTCTAGGTTTTACCACCTTTAAAGTTGATAAACTCATCATTGTGATCAAATGACCAAATGGACAACACATGGTATTTTGCGATTGCCCAAAATTTCTTCTCCAACATTCACTCATTTTATTCTTTATAATTTTCTCCACTATTTTATTTACTATCATCTCAAGTCCGTTACTTTATTTCAATGAGTTCTCTATTGAAAATTATTATTTTATTTTTTAAAAAGGAAATTTTCAACTAAATGGCTTTTTTTTTTATTCATGTCCTTGTTAAGGTCACTCATTTTATTCTCTATTCTCATTGTCATATTATTCTCTATCATCTTGAAATTTCTTACTGTTCACATGATATTTCATGAAAAATTTAATTCGTGGAATTTAGACTTTGTATTTGTATTGATTTCAATATAACACGTACAATCTCTAATATAATAATTCTTTGATGCGTTCAAAATAAACTTTAATATTTAAATTGGTTGATTTTTTTGGATGTTCGGCCTTTGGACTTGTTGACCTTCTTAGATGATCGATTTTTGGGCTTGTTGATTTTCTTGGATGATCGGCTTTTGGGCTTGTTGATCTTCTTGGATGATTGACTTTTGGGTTTGTTGATTTTCTTGGACGATTGGCCTTTCGGCTTGTTGATCTTCTTGGACGATCAACCTTTAGGATTGTTGATTTTCTTGGATGATCGGTCTTGGATGATCGGCCTTTGGGCTTAATGATCTTCTTGGAGGATTAGTGTTCACACGAGGCTTTCAGAGAAACTTGTTTCGTAAAGTTGAACTTGAGTTGGTGTTGATGTTGATGTTGATTTAATGCGATGTGGTTTGATATCTAGTACTTGATCCTCTGATTCTCTTTCATTCGAATGCGTATGCTTGATTTGAGGAAGAGAAATGCATGATGTTCTTGTAGTTGAAGTCTTGGAAGAATGCTTATATCTCCAAAGGACTTCAATCTTCAATTGTGGTCAGCTTCAAGAGTCTAGAAGTCTTCTGATTGTTAGGAGAATTTTTTTTGGACTCTCTGTAATGTAGAATTACCAATCCCTCCAAATGAGGAGAGCCTCTCTATTTATAGATGGGTTTGAGGAGATTGAAGCTTCAACTTGTAGGTTGTGAAGATACGATTAGTTTGTTGAAATCTTCTAATCTTCAAAGCTTCAAATAGTTTAGATCTTCAGTTCTTCAGAATTCAAGAAACTTCAGTCTTCGAAACTTGAAAAGCTTCAGCCTTCAACATTTGAGAGCTTGAGAGCGTTGGTTCTCAAGAAATTAGAAGCTTTAGTATTTGGACCTTGAGAGCTTAAGTCTTGGATCTTGGGAGCTTAAATCTTTAGAGCTTTAATATGTCTTCTGATCTTCAAAACTTTAGTATGTCTTCTGATCTTCAGAGCTTTGAAGGAGTTGTGTTCTTTAGATCCTCGGAGCTTCAGAGAGCTTTGGCCTTCAATTCTTCCAATCTCCCCCCCCCCCCCCCCCCCCCAAATGAAGAGGTAAGACCTCTATTTATAAAGGTTTCTCATGGGCTTGGGCCCACTTGCTTTATTGGGCCCAAATTGGGCTTGGACTTAATCTTTAATTTGGCCCAAAATTTTACCATGAGCTTGAATTGGGTTGGGCCCGAGGGACTTTAATTACTCGGCCTGATCCAACTTATAATTTTTCCAATAGGCTCGGACTTTCATTGATGATGTGGCAACTTATGATTCACCGAAATTTCTCATTCAACACTTACTATAACTCAAACTAAGTTTGTTGTTTGAGTTTACCTTTTTAAAGAAGAAAATTCTCAACTAAATGACTTTTTTGTTTTTTGTTTTTTTTTAAATATTCAATGAAAGAGTTAAATTGTGGAGAAGAATTCTCATTGGGTATGAAAATTCTTAATAACATCCACTTTTGATAACATGACAAAATAATAATAATAATAATAATAATAATAGTAGTAGTAGTAGTAGTAGTAGTATACATGATAACAATGCGTGTTATGAATTCAAAATAATTGAGTATAAAGTAATCGAGCATCGAGAATGACGTTGATATGATCGAGTATACACGTGTCGATTGCAGCCGTATCGAGTGACCGTGCATCGAAAAACATGTGACGAGCCATCGAAGAATGTGTGACGAGCCATCGAGGAACATGTAACGAGCCATCGAGGATCGAGTAAATTTGTATTGGCAGGCACGAGGGGTGCATCTCAGGGGCGACTCGGTAAAATCACATGCTTATGACGTAAGCAGAAGACCACTTTCCATTACTTTCTCTACAGGAAGCCATTTTTTATTTGAGTCTCCCAAATGAGGTCATCCGTACAAAAAACCTTCAAAAGGAAATGGAGCAAAATAATCGAGTGCTAATTGGAGTAAGGAAAACGAGGGAGAGTAAGGAAACAGACCAAAATAATCGGACACTTAAGTGAGATTTAGAGTCTCAAAACATATAGTCCACCTACCCAACTATAAATAGGGGGCCAATCACCCTTAAGGCACCAATCTAAATATAACTAAATCAATAAGGCACCAACTATTATTATTCAAAAGGTCAATATTTCGACCTCGCCCCTCATTATCGAAAAGATAAAAAATAAAAAAGTTCAATGAAAGCTCGACATTTTCACCGGTCGGTGGCTGCCGGAGGTCCCCAAGTTTGGACCATCATAATTTGTTTTCATTGTTGTCTAATTCCAAGGAATACAATGGCCAACTTGCCTCCCAAGTTGAGTTTCTGGAGAGCACCGAGTCCCCATCGTGTGAAAAATCACAATTTTCACCTTCAATGATAATAAACTTTTCGTTATTAATATTCATTTATTCATTTCATTTCCATATCGACGACTAGATCTAGATCCATCATCATAAGTTACATATGTTTGGGTGAATAAGTTAAGTTTGAATTTTTATTGACGTTTCGATGTTTTTTTTTCCTTTTTGACATAGACACAATGGAAAAGTCGATATTTTTATTTATATCGTAAACAAGATTATAAAATTATACCTAAAAACCATAAAATGTCATTAATTGTGAATATAATATAAATAATAAACATTTTAACTTATTTAAAACCAATAAAATGTTTATTTATTCTTTTTTTTTATAGTGTTTCTAGAAATGTCCATCAACATCGATACATTTTCTTAAAATTGACACTTCGATATTTTTATTAACGTTAACATTTTAAACTTAATCTTTACATCAAAACATAAACAAACAAATTATATATAACTAACTACAAATGAATAATATCGTAGTAGAGAAGACTACAAATTATGTATTGGTGTACATGACACAAATTAAATAACTACTAACGTTGAACTTCAAGAACGTATCTATTAACCATCAATCATGGACATCTAACAGAGAGATGTTTATGATGTATTTGTAAATAATTATAGCGGTTGTATGACACAAATATTATTTTAAAGAAAGAATCATGAACTGTTTAAATTCATAGAAGTTATAAAATTTAGTTTTTTTTTTTTTTTTAATTTTTACTATAACAATGTGGGGATGAGGATTGAATCTTTAACCTCTAAGAAGAAAAGTTATGTAAATTACAATTGAGTTAAACTTACTTTGATAATTATAAATTTACTTTAAAGTAAATTCGATCGATATTTGAATAATTGTAATGACATTTTTCTTTAAAAGAAATTATATATATTTCAACTATAATTTTCCTTCACGCATTGAGAACAAAATTCAACATATGAATATCTTTTTTGCGGTATAAATTTTTACTTTAAATTCTATGTGTGAATCAATTTTCATTTCAAACTTTTTTTTAAGTACCACAAACCATGGAAGGTGGTCCTCACACCACATAGTCGAATAATTAAAACTACAAATATGAAAATTAAAAATATGAGTAAATTAATTAATCTTAAAGTGAGCTCACAAGAACGGATCTTCGGTTTCAAATGTTTAACATCGTTAAATTGCACCTTTAAGTCACAGATTTTACTTGTATCTATTCTATTATTCATTATCCTTAAAAGAAGGAAGAAAAAAAAAAAAAAAAAAAAAAAAAAAACCCTCATGAACATAATGAGTTTAAGAGAAATTAATTGAGAGTGTTTCTTGCCAATGAATTCAGAATTAGTACTATGTATATTTATAGATTTGTGTCGTTTGAAAGATTTATTTAATCATCTATTTAGTACAATATTTATTTAAATCTCAACTTTTTTATATATAAAATACTAAATTACGTTACATGCTATTCCAATATATATGCATGTCACTTAATGGCAAACTCTCTTCTAATTTTTTTCTTTTAATTTTTTTTTTGTATGATTAAAATGGGATGTAGAAAGATTAATACATATATTTTATGTTAAAAATCATATCTAGTCCTTAAATTTTTATAGAAGTAACAAAGTCCTCAAATTTTGATTTGTAACAATTTAGTTCACATGTTTTTAATTTTGTAACAATTTAGTCCTTACACTTTAAAATTTGTAATGATTTAGTTTCTATTGTAAATATTAGTGTTAAGGTTTAATTAAATTTCTTACATAAATAAACTGATAAACTAATTAGAAATCCAATATTTTTACAAAACATAAAGTCTACATCATAAAATAAAAAAACTGACACCTAATTTTGATTATTTTTTTTTACATTAAGGACTAAATTATTACAAAATTGAGTATACAATGATTAATACTACGTACTAAAGTTCAAGAACTAAATCGTTATAAAATTAAAAGTACATGGACTATAAAATATAGAGACTAAATTGTTATGAAAGTTTGGGATCAAAAATATTTTTTAACGGAGATCTTAATATTTGAGTGATAAATGCCACGTCATTGGGATAGATTTATCACATAAAGCTCATAACTCATTCCACCCACTTTTGTGGGGAATATTAAACTCAGGCCACAGACTGATGCGGGCGAGGCAGTGAAGATTGGGCAGAGGGGAGATATCAATAACAGCGATTCGCCAACTTCCCCCAGTGAATCAAGTGTCCAGGTTCAATGAACCAAGCTTGATTATTTTCCTTAACTTTTTATTAAAAAATTGTAAAAATCATTCAAAAGTTATGTGATAGTTATAATTAGGCTCTTAAATTTTTTACGGTTAACAAATATTTCAAAATAAAGTGTCTAAGTATAAAATATCCTATCACAAAAAATTATTGTATTTAGTTGTGTTGAATAATGTCAACAAATTGCATAACTAATATGAATATAAAGTATACCAAATGGATTATTGGTAAGGGAATTAAAAACTAAAGTAGAATTATTGTTTTTATTTTTTTAAATATGCAAATCTAAAAAATTATTGCTAGCTACATCAACAATTAGCCTAATGCTTTTTTTTTACCCATCATAATTCCTTATATGCAACTTATATAAATTAATGGAGAGAGAACTAATTCTTCTTTCATCTTTTGGTGTAAAAGAAAAAATAATTGACCAAAAATAGGATGATGTGATTTTTAAGGCCTTGATGAATAATTATTTGTTTTTTTTAAAAAAAAAAAAAAATTAAGCATCTAAACACTACCTCCACCCATGATTTATTCTTTTATTTTTTTTTCATATTTTTTAGGAGTGTTTTAAAAAACCAATCCAAGGTTAAAAAAATTGTTATTGTTTTTTGAAATGGACTGAAAATTCAAATTTTTTAAAAAAATATGTGAAGCTATAATAAATTTCAAAAACATAAAACTAAACATTTTGATAGCTATTTAGTTTTTGAAAATTAATTATATAATAAACTCTACTTCACATCTAAATGATATTATCTACATTTTACCAATATTTTTAAAAACAAAGTTAAGTTTTGAAAAGTAAAAAAAAAAATTAATTAATTAATCATACAAATATTGGTTTAATAAAAATGAAGTCAAAGTTTTGAAAGGTAGAAAAGTAATTTTTTAAAAAACATCTAATAATTCAAATATTGGTTTAATAAAAATGAAAACTATGACAAAAATAAAATCAAGAGACACTAAACATAAATTAAAGAAATTAAAAAAAATTAAAATTCATGTTTCGTTTAGTAATCATCTGGTATTTATTTTTTTAGTTTTTGAAAATTAAATTTACAAATACTTCTATCACCTTTAGATTTTTTGCTTTGTTGTCTACTTTTTACCACGTTTTAAAAAACCAATCTAAAACTTGAAAAGTAACTAAATTACTTTTAAAAGCTTGTTTTTGTTTTTGAAATTTAACTAAAAATTCAACTATTGACTTAAAAAAAGATACAAATCACTATAAGAAAATATGAGAAAATAGATTTAATTTTTAAAATTTAAAAATAAAAATAAAATAGTTACTAAACGAGATCTAAATTATTAAAAAAAAAAAAAAATTATGGTGTTGCTGAACAGCCAAAACTGGGCAAGATTTTTTTGTTCTTAAAAAAGTAATATTATATTATATTTTATTTATTGTGAAAAAGGCAAAGAAAGAACGTAGATAGCCGAGTTAGGGAAAAAGTGATGGAATCTCCAATTGTGAGTATTACAAATGGATAAGTTCAGATTCACACCCCACTATTTCCTTGCTTCTCTATCGTGGTTCATTTTGATTCTCTTTTCCTTCCTCGATTCCGCCAAAAAACACTTTTTAAAGTTCAACCTTTTGTCCTAGTTGTTTCTTCAAAAAAAGAAAACAATTTGTTCAACTATAAATTAAATCACCCATATTTTAATTTTTAGGTCTCGAGTTGAGTAGTCATCTCTGAGATATTTGGGTCATTCACATAGTAATTATATGGTTGAGTTGATGGATAAAAAACAATAGTTTTTGATATTTAGATTGATTCTAAAATTATTAAAATCATTTTTGTCAAGGGTCCTTTTTAAATATAAAAAAAACATATTTAAAAATATTTACGCTTTATAGCAAAAAGTTCTAAAAATACAAAGTACTTTTGGAACTTTTGCTATAAAGTGTAAATATTTTTTGAATTTTTCTATTTATAAGAATTTCTCTTAAATATAATTTTCTTATCATCAAAATTGGTTTTGAATTATTAAAAACATGTTATAGAGTAATTTTGAAAATGATAAAAGTGATTTTAACCGTTTCATATATGCCTTAAGCATGTTTATTCCAAAAACAAATTGTTAAAAACTATTTTTGTAATTTTAAAAACTTGATTTAAAAAATTAGTAAAAAATAGGAAGGAGATGTTTATAGGTTTAATTCTCAAAAATTAAAAACAAAATAGTTATTAATGATTTGTAATTTATTCTTAATTGCAACCAAATACCATTGTTGTTTTATATATTTAGTTAAACTATAAATTTAGGCTCTGGATTTTAAAATTTTCACATTTAGTATTTAAACTTTTGAATTTTATACAAAATTGAAAGTTGTTTATATTAGAGATAAAATTTAAATTTAATAAATTAATTAACTTTTAAAAATTTTAAATTTATCGAGAATATATTAAATAAAAAATTAAAAGTTTAAGAATTTATTAGTTATGAGACACTTGTATTTAGATATGTAAAATGTTAGATTATAAGGTTGTGTCTATTTAGCTCCTAAAATTTCAAATGTATCTAATAAGTTTTTGAATTTTTTATTTCGTGTCTAGTAAATTAATAAACTTTAAATTATGTCTAATAAATAAATAAATTTTTAATTTTGTATCTAATAGGTTCTTTTGATATATTCGTTTTAAAACAAATTAACTGATGATTGTCCATTAAATATGTAATTACATTTATATCTGATAAAATCTTAAAATATTTCAATTTTATATTTAGTAGATACATTAATTAAGGAAAAAAAAAAGTCAATGAGGTCAACAATCTGTTAGTTCATGATTCTATTAAATATCTTATAAAGTTAAAATTTTAATGTATAAAATTGTAAGTTTAAGAATTACACATTTTTTTAATTGAAGATAATGAAAAGTAGAAATTTCATAAATATATTAATTACTTACTTTAAAAATTTAGAGATAAAATGGAATGGATATAGGAGAAAATTAGAAACTAAACTTTTAGTGGTTAAAATATTTTTATTCTTTGATTTTCATGAAAGTGACAATTTAATTCTTAAATTTTAGTTAGTAATGATTTAGTTCTTATATTTTTAAATTTGTATTATTTTAGTCTCTATCATAAAAGTATTAGTATGAGTTAATGAAATTTCTTACTATAAATTGATAAGTCGTTATGTAATAAAAGTCATACTTAATTTTGATGAAATTTTTTAGGATAGAGACTAATTGTTATAAGTTGTAAAATCCAAGGATTAAATCATTAGGAGGCGTTTGTAACAATGTGTGGTACAGTAAATTTTAAGGTGTGGTGAAGTTTAAGGAATTGTAAACTTTTGAGCTTACCGTATAAGAAGTTACAAGTTATAAAATTTATGTTTTTTAGTAGTGAGACTCATAAACTCCTTAGGTTAAATAAGAAGTGGAGTTTACAACAACTCGTACTTTCCATATCTTCTTAAAATTGGACTAAATTATTACAAAATTTAAAAATATAGAGACTAAATTATTATAATCAAAATTATTATTTCATAAAAATTTAGAGAGTAAAAGGATTTTTTTTAACCATTTTGTAACCCATCCAAATTAAAATTAAAAAAATAAGAATATTGACAGAAACTGTCTCCCACGTTGCAAGTTAAGAACTTACAAGTCATATGCGGAAACGGATAATATATTCTATACGTCGTCGTTCGCGCCTGTCGTTGCTTAGTGGTACAGGGCTCAGCTGCTGACGTGGCACACATGTGGTCCCAACTTCGCTTCATCATCTTCGCAGTACTATATAACTATACACAATGTTCATTCATTTTCTTCCTCTCGAAAAAAATTACCATTTCTCTGGAAAGAGAGAGAAGAGAGGGAGATAGAGAAATTAGAGGGAGGAGAAAACAGAACTCAACCACTCTCAAATCTCCAGTTCGAAGCTAAAATCCTAAATTCATTTAGCTTGAATTCCTCCCTTCCCCATTTCTCTCCGCTCCTTGATTTTCCTTCATTTTCTCCATCTCTGTTCTTCGCATTGTTCATTAGATCAGAGGAGAAGGAAGAAGAACAGGAAAAAATCTCTCTCGTCCTCCTCTTTCTCTCTCATTTTCCGGGTAAAGTTTTCGGATCTTCGCGTAAGAATTAAAATCTCTGCGTCTATATATACCACGTTTTTTTAATCTGATAAATTATCTCGTTTTATTTTTGCCATGTCGTTTGTTGTTTGATCGGGATTTTGGGGGGTTTTGTTTTCAATTTTTGGTGTTATTTGAATAATTTGTGATGCAATGCGGGTTTGATTGTGTCACTCTACGAACTTTTTTTTTTTTTATATTATCTTCTTGAATTATCTGTTCTTGATTTTAATTTTATAGTTTAAGTTTAGGAATTAAAAACGAGTGCGTAATTGGACTAATTATAGACCATGGATGGCGATTTCAGAAATATTGTCCTGTAATTCTTTTCTTTACTGGGGTGTAACCATGAGTATGTAATATTGTTGTTGCATCTCATTGTCATTGATCTTGATGGTTATAATTTTCCTTTCTTCAGGAGCTTTAGAATCATGGTGTTTTGGGTATTTGGGTATGGCTCACTGGTGTGGAATCCAGGATTTGAATTTGATAAGAAAATTATCGGCTATATCAAGGATTATAAGCGTGTTTTCGACCTTGGTAAGTTTCGTATTTCCAGCTAGAAAATGTTGTTGATGTTATTCCCTATAGTCAATAGTCATCCGTTCAGTTTTATTTGTTTTTCATGTGAATTTATCTCATCTTTGGACCAGCATGCATTGATCACAGAGGTACTCCAGAAAATCCTGCTAGAACTCTTACTTTGGAAGAGGAAGATGGAGCTATTTGTGTAAGATTAACCACTGATCTAAATAAGTTTGTTATATTCTGAATGGATATTGCTAGTTTTAATTTCTCTATTTCTTTTCTCTTCTTGCTTCTCCTAAATTCTGAAACTTTTTGTCAGTGGGGAGCAGCTTATTGTGTGCGGGGAAGTCCTGAAAGGGAAAGAGCTGCAATGGAGGTAACTTAATGTTTTCTCAAATTTATTTGATTAAAATTTAGATGTTCAATTAATATGTGTTGGGCCAGAGTCTTATCTATGAACTTCATAACTTTGTCATGGGAATGATTTTGAAATTATTAGAATCACTTTTGTCATGTTTAAAATACTTCCAAACATTCGTTTAATTATTCAAAATCAATTTGGATTGTACAAAAATCACGTTTAAAAGTATAAAATATTAAGTTGATTTTGAGTGATTAAAGACATGTATGCAAGTGATGAATACGATAGAAGTTTGTTTTTTATTTTTTTAACAAAATCACTATGCTGTAACACTAGCTACTTTTTTCCATTCCCCCTGATGTGACTTTCTTCATTATCATTCTTTTCTTTTTCCTTGTCTTTCTAGTCTTGCATTGGAAATTCGTGACTGAAATTTTCATGTTGGTACTTTATTCCCAAATTGTTAGGAAGTTATTATAATTTTTTCTCTGTTTTTCTCATTCACAGTATTTGGAGCATAGAGAATGTGAATATGATCAAAAGACACTTGTTAACTTTTACAAGGTGAGATTATGAATTGGTTAGTGTTATACTCAGTTAATGTTGACGATATTGCCAATTTGAAGGAAATTCTACATTTTGAATTGTATGCATATCATTCTTCATTATTTATTTGCACTGATCTTTCAAGTTCGACACATTCATTATGCTACTGTTTCTCTTTATTTAGGAAGAGAACTCTCTTGAGCCTGCGCTTACAGGAGTAATTGTGTAAGTGCCAGTATTTTCTTTACTTACATGTATATTTTGCAGTGTGCCTTCTGCCTTTTCTCTTATCTAGTGCAATTTGAGTAAAAGTATAGCAAAGTGAAATAAAGGTTTAACTTTGCTACTGATATGTATTCTATGTGCAGTTTCACGTCCACTCCGGACAAAGAAGTGAACAAATACTACCTGGGTCCAGCTCCATTAGAGGATATGGCTAGGTAAAAGTGGTAACATATTAAGAGTTTCTTTGGAATGTTTTTCTAAGTTCTTTAAAAGATGTTTTTAAGTACCACCCCCTCCCCGCCCCCCCCCCCCCCCCCCCCCCCCCAAAAAAAAAAAAAAGAAGAAGAAGAAGAAGAAGAAGTGGGTAGTTTTATGCACTTCAAAAGTCATTTCATCCCAAACATGTTTTTTGGTGCAAGCTTTAGTTCCTCAATATTCTTTATGCCCATTTAACAGACAAATTGCAACTGCTGTTGGGCCTTGTGGAAACAATAGAGATTATATTTTCATGTTAGAAAAGGCATTGTTTAACATAGGTGAGCTTCCCATCCCCCAAATGGTGCCAAGTTCTTTGGGGCAACATTTCTTTGGTTTTGTTTATATAAACATTTGTTATCTATGGCCATAGGTCATGAGGAGGAAATGGTGATTGAGCTTGCTAATGAGGTGCGAAAAGTCCTCGACCTCCTCGAGAATGGAATTTCAAGGGAGAACAAACTGCTCGGAGCAGCGCCCCACATAATACTCAAGTCACACATACCGTCCTTAGAACTGCAAACGCTTCCAGAAGCCATAGCCACAGATACCTAACTGCAAAATATCACAAACCAAGCAAACCAGAGGCTTCCAGTGATGGTTAACAACGGTTACTACCATGCTTAGATCATTAGTCTTTGACCTTACTACTAGGACTTTGCAAATCGATGCCATGTTTTTGTCATCTATGACAGTAATGATACTGTCGGATTCATGATCTTGAACTTTGGACATTGTAATATTGTTCTATATTTGACTGAACCAAATGTGATTAGGAGAAGTAAGGAATATTATCACTTGTTGAAGTATGTTGTGTAGACTACACATCAGATCGCTCCCTAATTACACTTGTAATTGTGCATTTTATAGAATAATCTGTTTTAGAACAAATATAATTGTTCCTTTTAAGAAAAGCAACGAACATTTTAGGATGTTCGTAATAACATCATTCTTTTTTGGTAGAAAATAGTTCTTAGAACCGGTGGCGGAGCTAGAAATTCTATATAGGGCACTACTACGAATTTTTCACGTTTTGAAATCGATCTATGATAACTTTAGTATCTAACTTATTAAATAAATCATTTTCAATGTTGGCTATAAGACAATTATTCATTCATTGACCTCCCATTCAATTATGCAATCAACACTAATTTTAAAGACCTTGTCTTTATTCATCATGACCATTTTTACTGCAAGATCATATATGCTTTTTAGCTCAACAAACTCAATATTTGAATGCATATCAATAATATAATTTTGAAGTTGATCCTCAAACATAGAGAGTTCAATAGCTAAAAAGTCTCTTAGGTAAATTTGAGCAAGCTAAGTTTTTTTTCTATCAAAAGAAACAAATGAATTACTCAAATTTAGACGTGTCATATAGAGAAGCAATTTAGTTTTTGTTTTAGTAAAATGATTATTCATCTCTTGAAGTTGCATAAGATGACATAGAAAACTTCAACAGTCATCCATTTTAAGGACTTCAATATCATGACTATGACAGAAATAAGAAACCATACTCAACAATGAATCCAAATCAGATTCTCTCGTTTTATATAATATTTTTTTTTTTTACAAATTTTGACTAAATTCATTGCACTCATAATATCTTAGAGTGCATGTATAGATTTATTTCTGTATAAGATTGATTAGAATTCAAAACATTTTTCTTCTTTGAAGATGATGCCTTTACAGCCTGGTATTGTTGTTTTTCTTTTATAATATTTATCCATATTAATTTTGAATTAACTCTACAAAAGTATTAATAATAAGAATATTATATTATATTATATAGATATGAAAGTATCAAAACTTAAAGTCTAAGAATATTTTAAAACTTACTTGGTGAGTTCATATATCCAAACAAGTGACCACAAATAATCCTCTAGCTTGAACTCTAAAATTAATTTTAAAAACCTATACGAGTAATGTGAATGTAAAAATAACATGAAAATAAACGAAAGTATATGGGACGAAATGTGAATATAAAAATTATGTTAAAAAAATGAAAGAAACCTTTTTAATATTGAGAGTAGAGATTAAAAAGTGAATCTCGAAAAGAAGAAAAAGTTTATAAACTATCTTGTTCTGTTGCCGATAAAAAAAAGTATCGTTTGACTATTTATTTATTAAAAAAGAACACATTATATTTTAAAGGACTAGTTGCATAAATGGAATTCAAGCCTAAAATAATGGAATATGTAGTACAAAGATAAAAATAATTGCATATATAGAATAAAAAATGGTAAAAGAATAAAAAACCCATGTCCAACAACCATTTTGTTCGCTTCTTCTCGATTTTCTCAAATTGAAAGTTATCACTGATAGCAGTTATTATTGATAGTTGTTGATTTTAATTTCTAATTTAATTTATTTATAACTCTTATAAAGTAAATGAAACAAATTAAAACCTACATTGCATTGATTGACATACTTTATAAAATTATAACGTTTATAAGATTACCTAAAGTAATGTCATGCATCATGCAATATTCATTTCATTACTACATATACATAACACTTATATATAACAAAGTAATGAAATTAAATAACATACATTACATGCATACATTCAAACTATATATTATAACGATTATAATAAACTTATGCATGGCTATGTTATCTATGCATGCAAGCATGTAGTATAACACTTATATTATATGATATATGAGCATGCTATAAAATTAATCATGTATATACATATATTATAACACTTATAATATAAATGATGCATGAAATTAAATGTATAACCTATGGTGGGGTTTGATTCTATATGACATATAATATGATATATAAGATAAAACATACATCATATGTATATTTAATACAAACAGTTAATGGACCGGGATAAGACACCTAAAAGAAATTTAAAGGCTAACTATTACATGAGCAAGAGTCATTTGGTTAGAAACAGGTGAACCAGGCCTTGAACCGCTCGAACCGAACCTCTCTTCAGCGAACTATCTGTAGTGATCGTGTAGCAAACTTGTGCGATCTTGTAGCAAATGCTACACGACCATGTAGCAAAATCTACACGATCTTGTAGCATTAGCTACACGATCATTTAGCAAAAGCTACACAGCTACACGATCTTGTAGAACTGCTTTGTCTTCTTCATCAAAGCAATGCTTTGAAAAACTTCTTTGAAGCTCTCCGAGAACAGCATGAGCGACTCAAACTAATGAATTACAGACTCTATAGCAAAAAAAAAAAAAAAAAAAAAAAGGCCTAAAACAGGGGCATTTACAAACCAAATTTGTAAACGAATAAAGTTTTAAAATAGAGAATCCTATCCTGAAACATCCATCAACAAAACCACATTCAAAACCATTCATCACATGAACTTTAAACAGAATGTAGAATATGTAAAACCCACCATCACTGTAAAAATGACTCAATAAAAAAGAATAGAAATTAGGATTAGTAAACCAGCAACCTGACACTAATACCAATTGAAGGAACTTTCTGAAAAGGGATCCTTGAGCAGAAGCAAGATCGTCCTAGTTCCTATTTTTTATTGAATGTAAGTTTTATAGTAAATTAAGAACAAGATATGCATTTACATAAATTACTGCATGCTATAAAATTAGGTTTTAGAAGCCTTACCTTTGAAGAACGATTCTTCAAGAATTCCTCGAACGAAGATCTTCTTCCAAAAGGGACACCACCAAACGGAGCCTCTTGTATTCTCCTTAGGGTTTGAAAATGGCAGGAGGTGTGGACTCTACCTTAGGATTTTGGAAAAGGGAAAGAGATAGAGATGAGGAGAGGGAGGAGAAGAAATTTTCTTCTCTTTACGTTCTTTTTTTTAGAAAGAACTATTCTCTTAATGTTTAATGGAGGAAGATGAATCCAGCACAATCCATCTCTCCGACCCCTCTCATCACGTACTTGGCTGACAGAAATTAGGGAAAGGAGTTTTTAATTAATTAATATTAATTTAGTAAAATTAAATTAATAATAATTATACATATAATAACAATCTTATTATATGTATATAAACTATATGTTATATCCCATATAACACATAATCTATAGTTACATATTGTATCAAATACTATATAACCTATAGATATATTTTCTCTCAACCATACATGACATTTAATATAAATCCATTTATATTAAATTCACTTATATGAATCTCATTCATATAATTAATATTTGAATCATATTAAAATATTTAATTTCTCTCAACTTATTTATGGTATTAAATATAAATCATATTTATATTAAATTTAACTACATGATCTCATTCATATCATTAGTATTTGAATCATATTCAAATTTCTCTCATATTACCTTATATTATAATGTATCAAATACATTATATTAATTATATCACATATATAATTAATTTAATTAATCATATCATATATAATTATTTCGCTCAATTAATTTAAACACTTCAAATTAATTCAAAATTAATTCTCAATTAAATCCCTGTTGAGCTATAGAGGGGACCTTATGGACCTGTAGATTGAAGCTCCAACGTTACTTGGATAATTAATTAAACTCTTTAATTAAATTACCCAACATCCGTTAATTGCCAGCCATTCTACTAAAGACCGACAGTTGCACTTTTCGCATTACAGATAAATTTCTGTGTCTATTGGATATAACCAATCAATAGTGCGATGATCCTTCACAAATTGCTCGTAAGTACAGTTTGACCAAAATTACTCTTTTGCCCCTGTAGTTATATCTAACTCCTTAAGTACCACTAATCCCTCTAATGAACAATAAGTCATAGTCCAACTATGACAAAGTTCTTCTCGAGTCAGGAGAGGATGTGGTCATTATATTCAAGCCCCAGAATCAACCCTTAAGGGATAAATTTATCTACTTACCCCTGCATCAGAGAATGAGTGAATTCCGTCTCGTGTAGTTGTGTTCCCAACTCCCCAGTCACACGAATCCCCAAAATGGTAGGCTTATTGAGTTGGTAATCTAGCTCACCCATACAAATCAAAGGATCGCTTTCATGAGCAGGAGTTCACAACTCACTCAGGATTCAAGTCATGTCACCTATGGTCATCCTAGTGAAATGTAAATCTCTATTATTAACGGTGTTATATAAAGAGACTAATAATTTCGTGGTCCGATCTTATACAAACTCTTTGTATAGGATACCTCCGCTCACATGTCTCCACATGAATGATTAGGATCAGATCATTTGTAGCACTTTACAACACTTATAACACTTACAAAGCGGGTTGTATTCGTAGTGTCACTGGGATAAGGTACCCAGTCTTATCCATCTACTACAGACCATTTAGGTTCTTATTTAAACAAGATCTTGTATGTCTCTACATACTTGTTTAAATTACATGAAATAACCTCAGATTTTAGTTTATTGGATTGAGTATATGCTGATAAAATAACACTTATTTTATTAACAATAATATGCCTATATAAAGTTTACAAACTATAAGATTACAAGGAGATTTAGGATACCAATCCCGACAAAAATTTACTTACCGATAATTTTTTGAGAGAATTGTAGATGCTACCGAACCAGCAATTGGGAAGGCTGCAAAGGAGAAGCTAATTTTCCATTTTTTATTATTTATTCAATGACACTGACAACTTTCTCTTTCCTTTCATAGAGAAACCTAGCATCGATTGAATAAGGAAAAACTATTAAATTAAAATAATTACTAAATAAATAAATGGAAATATAAAAAACGAATCATATTTTAAATATTCATTATAAATGCATGTTGATTAAAAGACTTGGGTGTAGCCAAGCTGCACCTATTGCAGTCGTTGTTGTACTTAATACAAAATTTTAATGTGACCATTTATGTTTTTTTAAATGTTTTTTTTTTGTGGGTTAAAGAAAAGGAACATGTGATTAGTTACACCTAATCATTTCTTAAAGAGAAATTAAAAATTTGGTACATCCGGGCTACGCTCATCTATTATGATTAATAAAAAAAAATTACCATATGTCAATTAATTTTTTTTCTAGGTAAAAGAGAGAGGAACGTGAGATTATATGCAGCCTACCTAGGCTATGTGCCTAATCATTGCTAAAAAGGAATAAAAACTTGAATGCAAACAGATAAGATAATGGATCTCCAAACAATGAGATGATATAGGATGATATAGGATGTGGGGATATACCATCTCATGTTGGCCCCAAACAACCCCTTAGTAATTGTCTTGAAAATCAAAATGTGTCTAAGTCTTTGAACTTTCATTTTATTTCTAAAAGATTAACCAACTTTAAAAATGTCTAGTATGTTTCTAAACTTTAATTTTATTTTGGTCTAATAAGTCTTGAATATATTAAAAACTTTTAGAAATTAACTAATATCCTATATTATTTATAAAATTAAATTTTATGTCTAGTAGGACTATAAACTTTCAATCTATCGTTTAGTAGTTTATGAATGTTAAAACATTTAATACGTATAATACGAGATACAAAATTGAAAGTTGATAAGTTCATAGATGTAAAATCAAAAGCTCCAAAACATATTAGATAATTTTTAACGTTTATGAACTAAATTTGTAATTAAGAAAAAAAAAAGTTAAAATCGGTGGATTATATATAGGGGAAATTTGTAAGGATGACCTAATTTTTGGGTCCAAAATGTCAAATGACTCATTTTTAAAAAATAATGTCAATTGACTCTCTGCTTACGTCATCACGGGATGAGATTACATTAATTGTCTCTGATAACCATCCCGCCCTCGTTGTTTGTTTATCTTCCATGGTGATGTGATTGTTTGTCACTGTACGATTGACTTGACAATTTTCATGAAATCTGTCTACAACTCAAAATCGCTAACACACAGCAAAATGGTGTATTCTTTAAAATCTTTGAACTGTTATTTTGTTGAACGGAGATTTATTGAACGAGGTTTTTCATAGCGGAGTTTTTCGGAACCAAACAGAGTTTTCAGAACGGGTTTTTCAGAATGGAATAGATTTTTCTCAAACTTGGTCTCATTGGTGTTCGTAAAAACGTGGTCTCAAAACAGGTATGTAAATAGACATTATAAAATAGCATAACGAAAGAGGTGTGAGAAAGAAGGACAAAGAGAAAGGTGGAGAGAGCGACATTGAGCGACAGCGAGAGGCACGAGAGCGAAAGCACGTGGGAGCGACAGCGAGAGAGATCCATGTCTATTACTATCTGCTTAATAAAAAATGTTCTCTTACTTTGTAGGATGACACAAAAGTGTGTACTAATTCGATACGGAGGTCTGATAATGGGCAGAAATGTACATTATTACAGTGCTAAGTTCTTAAACAATGCTGGCTTGTGTTGATAAAATATGTTAGATTGCATCCAAAAAGTATTAAGTTCATAACATTGCGGTCGCATGCGTCCATTGCATAGAAACAATTAACTTTTGTGTTTTTATACAGAATATGCGTTGACGGAAGGCGAAAAACGCGATCACAAGAAATCAACGGTCGAGCACAACATTACCGCAAGGCTTTGCGGTGATTTGTGTTCGCAAACATCTGCTCAAGAAGGATTGCCGCATAGAGTCGGCGCAACTTAGTGGGCACATCTGGGTGAAAGGCATAATTAATCACGATGGGACAGAAAGCTGATGACGGTCAAATCCAAATTAAGTTGACAAGCCGCTAACGATAACAAGTACACTCAGCTTTTTGGTGACAAATATTTGGCACATCAGTCAGAGGATTAAAGTCATCCCATCTGTGCAATCATAAGAGAGAAGCCGCCTTTCACCCTGAAGGCAACCTTCAGAAAATGAGTTCAGATACTTAGATAATTTTCTCCATAGTTAGAATAGCCTTGTCCATAGTTTTCCTTTTAAGGCGGGGCAAGAAAAGGGAAGAGACGCTGGAAGATCGCTCAGGGCAACTTGAGAGAGAACCCGGAGGCGTAGAAAGTAGCGAGTGGGCCGACTCTCGCAAGAGCGAGACTATCTTTTGAACAAGAGTAGAAAAGACATTGTAAAAGCCTGGGAAGCAAAAGATTGCTACCAAACTCTTTATTCTTTTCTTGCATTGTTATTTTGTATTTCAACTTTACATTTATACAATAGAAGTTCTTATTCTATATTTGTTCACTCTCTTAGCATGCATGAGTAGCTAAACTTATTGAATGGATTGAGAAGAACTAAGCTAACATGACCTAGGATCTTCATCGCATGCGATTATCTTGTTTTATGTTGTGCCCAACACCCTTTTAGAGCTACTCGAGAGAGAGTCTAAAGAAAGAACCTGAGACTTGAGAGAGCTGGTGGTGGGAAATTAGAAGCTAATTTTACTCGACAACCAAAATCTTGTGGACGCGGTATGCGATGCATGTTTCTAAGATATGCGTTGATAGTCATGCATGATGGTCATGCGTTGGACTGATAATGCGTTAATAAATGTATGCGATGACCATGCATCCTGCCATAAGTTTTCTTGCGTTCATGCCAAGTATAACATGAACGCAAGTTTCTCGGGTAATCCGAGGTCGAACACAGGGACTTGTAGCTATATGTATGCAGTGATGTGCATGCGGTGGTTTGAATAAAAGAATGGAGGGGATGTTGCTAAGTTAATCCTATTCCTACTCCTATCCAACAGACAACGCAATGAGAATATGCATGAAAGGTAGAGATACAAAAAACCTTGACATGAAATAAATGTGTGGGAAAATAGATAAAATGCGGAGATGTTTTCATTGCAACCCTTAAGAGTGACCGCAAGGACAACCTTAGTCAACGCAAGCCATGCGATCATGTAACACACATACAATAGTAAACCACCTCTTGGTGCAGATGCTACGACTTCTAATGCTAGAACACATGCAATGTACGTGCAAAGGTGCCTATAGGGCCTACACATAAGCCTCTAATTCTTGTTTATGCGATGATACATAAACAAGGCGACCACATATCATCATACCTATCTTTAGGGTGCATGCGATGCATGTTGACAAGCAAAGCTTATCTCTAAGTCCCTATCTCTTGCTTATGCTGATCTAATCTTGCTCTCTCGAGTCTAGATTCTATCCTAACTCTCTCGAGTCATTAGGTTCTTTATTTAGACTCTCTCTCGAGTAGCTCTAAAGAGGTGTTGGGTCCAACATAAAACAAGACAAACGCATGAACTTGGTTGACGCAAGATTACTCCTATCTCTAGTGAACAATGCATGCCTTGCTTAATGAATCCAACCACTTACCTTCCCGGGCAGTTGATTGTTGCTGACTTTACTCATAGACAATCAATGCGTTAGCCTATAGACAGGCGTTACAGCAGCTTCACACTAAACAAATAAAATTACTCACACACTCGCGCAATGCACACCTCTCGGTGGGTTGCTACATGCTTCATATCCCTAATCCACATGACTAAGTATGCAATACCCAAACAGTCCCACTATGTGTTGCAATGAAAGTAAAGATGCTAAGTAAAGAAGATGGAGATGGAGTCGAAGGAACAGAGAAATGCATTGAAAATAAATTGTATTAATTTCTTAATTCCAAGATGTCATACAATACAATATGAGAAAAGAAAGGAAAAGAAATGACCAGCTGGAAGCAAAGATTTGCTCCCAGCGGATGTG